>NC_139251.1:12115760-12303116 GCF_977018435.1 Lepisma saccharinum | reverse complement strand
AACATCTGGTCTAATAAATAAGATAAACAAATGTAATTGCTGCTGTTTATGCTCTGTGAATTTATCCTTCACCAATTTGTGAGCAAAGAATATCTGCTGTCCATATTTTCACTCTTCACTGCAAACAAATTATGGAAAATAGTTCTACCTAATGTCAAGGAGGCTGACGGCAGTGGCAGGTTGGATTTAGCCTCGCAACGGGCCTGCTACATGGGAGTTGTGAGTTAAATTTCCAGAAATTTATTCGAAATACGAATACTATTAATAAAGCACGTTGTTTTGGTGTGTGTATGTCTGTATCTCTTCCTTTCACTGCGTATGTGTGTGCGCGCGTTCTATCATACCCCATCTCTTCTTTCACACTTGTTATTTTCTTTTATGCTTAAAAACATTTTTTTAAATAAATTCTGGTGGGTTTTTATTACTTGAATACATATCACTAGCTTATTGCCCGCAGTAAACTTTGGTTTCCGACCTTCCCACAGCACTGCAAAGGCGCTCATGAAAGTAACAGACGGCGTTCTACAAACGCTGAACAAAAAGGCTCCAGTCTTGGCGTTACTTGACTTGCCCAAGGTGTTGAATCTGGTATCTCATCAGTTACTTCTTTGAAAAATGAGTTACTACGGTTTTTCGCCGGGAGCAATAAAATGGTTTTGGTGTTACCTTACTGGGCGAGTGCAATCGCTGACGCTTTCTTTTAGGAACTACGTCGAATACCCTCACGATACCCTCAGGGGTCGCGCAGGGAAATACTCTAGGCCGTTTTCTGTACTCCCTCTTCACCGCCGACCTACCTCTGCTTGTACGAAACAGTGTACCTCATTCTTATGCTGACGACACGTAGCTGATGATGCCAGTAGACCCTAAAAATTCAAAACCAGTATTGATCTTCTGAACCGTGACCTTGATGCTATATATAAATGGTGTAGACGTAATGGTCTTGTAATTAACCGCGGTAAGTGCTGCTTTACATTAATTGGTTCTAGCGCTGCCTTAAACAAAATTCAAATAAATGGGTTATCAATTAATATTAATTAATATTGAAGATGTGAGGTCCCACACTGCACGCTGTTAAGAACTTAGGTGTGATATTAATCAGAAACCTGACAGGCAAAACCACGTAACATCTTAGAGTTCAAAAACTTATGGCATACTTAGATCACTAATCATCGCAATTACTTTCGACTGATGTTAAATTGCATCTTATGCAAGCTCTCGTTCTTCCCATCTTCGATTACTGTGACGTTCTTTACGGTGTTAATTTAACAAAAAAGAATGCTAAGATTGTACAAAAAGTACAGAATTCCTGCATACGTTATCCATTAAGCTTGAAACGAAGGGATCGCATACTCCCTTACTTAAATAAACTTAATTGGCTGAATATGACACGACGCAATGGGTGAATATTTTACCCGATCTTGCCCATCGTTACAATAACACAATACATAGTACAATAGGCTTAGAACTCTCCCAAGAATTAAAAGCAAAGAAAAGCATTTAATGTCTACTATCCCAAATATCAACCTACATCTAAGAAACCAAAATATTAAATAGGTGATCACGTAAGAATCAGTAAATTTAAACGTACGTTCGAGAAAAGATTCACTAATAATTGGAGTATGGAAATTTTCACTGTAGCTGAAATTTTACCAAGCACCAGGCATACGTACATGAACAGGGGAACAGGGGGAGAGTTTGAAATGACGTTTCTACGAAGAGTTGAGTAAAACAAAATAACAGACACATACCTTATTGAAAAACTAATACGTAAAAATAAAGGTAAGTTATTTTTCAAATGGCTTGGCCTCCCCGAAACCGAACAGATCGAGGCAAACAAGGTGATCGTGTAGTGTGGGATGTGGTGAAACGAATCCCTGATCAAGAACAAAATACTAACCGTAATGGTGAATTGTTGCCAGACCATATTCGCTGTCTCATCGTACGTCCCTCCGGTTGTGGTAAAACAACTTTACTCGTAGTTAATTTTATACTTGCACCAGGTTGGTTGGATTGGAACAATAGATACTTGTATGTGTAATCCAAAAGTCTAGAGCAACCTAAATACAAACAATTCATGGAATTGTACGATTCTCACCTCAAATTAAACCCCTCTGTGAATGTGGCGAAAATTATGTTGTGATGTTTGATGATGTGATTCTCGAAAATCAAAATGAAATTAGAAATTATTTTACACAAGGACGTCACAAGAATATGGTCTGCTTTTATCTCTCGCAAACTTTCTCCAAAATTCCTAAACAACTACTTCGCGACAATGCTAATTTCATATGCTTATTACGGCAGGACCACACAAATTAAAAACATGTACATGATGATTATGTGGGAGGTGACATGGGATATCAAGACTTTCAAAATTTCTGTGCACGTTGCTGGGAAAATGATTTTGGATTTGCTACCATCGACATAACAAGAAATCCTAACGATGGAAAATATAGAAATAAAATTAATTATTTTTTTCAAAACAAAAAACAATATAATGTAACAAAATAATAAGAAAATGAAGAAACGAAAAATTGATGATAACTGAAAATTACTCGAATACTTAACCAAACGTTTTCGAGGTTGGAAAAATGAAAATCGTGGCTTCTACGAACAACCCAAGCGTCTAGAACAACCTATTATTGATGCTATTGGTAATCCTGGTAAATAAATAAAAACTGTAACGGAATGAAATAAAGATTTGATCACAGAACTAGTACCGCTTGCTGCTCGAAATGTTCCAGATTATCTTTCTACACCATAATCAAGCATTCACATTCCAACGATCCTCAGGCAGCCACCATAAAAACAACGACCGATCACAAGTACCTCCTCGGAACCGATTGAAATAGGTCGTATAGCACAATAATACTATTTGAGCTCCAATAAAGATGAGAAGGATGAGGTGTTTGGTTTGTATTCGAACACCGAACTTGATGGAAGTATAATTTACAAAATTGGCAACTTAAGAGTCAATTTTGCAAATGGTATTGTGATTAACATAGGAGGAAAAGATAATTGGGTGAGGTACTCAGGCACCACCGGATTTTTGGAACGTATTCGTCAGAAGCGTCCTAAAAATTATACCAACAAAGAATATGAAACGTATGCAGAAATTTTAAAATGGTAAGTTGCCTTGTATCAAAATTACGATCCTACACAAAATAGAGTGAAATTTACCTTTTTCATCAAACCCATTTGGAATTAATTGAAAGTAGGAAGTAGCATGAAACAGTATACCACTTTACCAGAACAGTATGTTTGGGTAAGACGATGTGAGGAAGCTTATAGAGCGTTTGTTTGTTATAGCCGGAGAAGAAAATACAGGTAATAAAAATTATTGCAATGATAAAATGTCTATCATGAACATGATCAGCACAAAGCTCACTAATTTTATTGTACACGATACGAAAGGCATCGGATATTTGATTAACATTATCAACACGCTCCCACCAAAATTCTGGAACGTGGCTGAAGATAAAGGTCTCGCCAATGATATTATTAATAAATTGCCATTCGAATTACATATCCCAGGATATCAGTATTCCGGTTCTGGCATCAAACTCGAGAAAAGATTACAGAAAGGAGATGAAGGTGAATCCACTGAAAGCAGCATGCAATCAACAAGACCTCGCTTATAATAAGAACAAACTAGACACAAACCAGATAAAATATTATAAAATGCAGCTTTCGGTCGTCTTGAATCGTTAGGTGAACGTGTAGCAGCTCTGGGACCACCATTGTGGTGAAAACGAAAAGAGAATTAGGATGGTGTAATGCCCCATCCCAAGCATCTCTCACACCTCACCCCTCTCCCAATTGAGGTGGTAACACTGACAGCAACGGAGGAAGAACGTCAGGCCGGCGTAGAACACACAAACGTAATCACTTAAGTTGGACTAAAATATTTTATATAGTGTACCAAAATGTTTGGGGGTTGAGTGGCAAAATGCACATGTTTTCTGGAAGAATATTATCTAACAATTATAGCGTCGTATAGCCTGACAAGTTAAGTCCCGATATGCGCAGATCGCTGCGGAGCACTTCGTATTACGTCATCCTCCCCACCACTCTTCTACTCACTGGTCTGGCGTTGAGAGTACCAGTGGTGCCAACTCAGCAAAATTAAGCTAAAACAAATATGACAAACAATTTTCACTGTTTAGCGTGACGGTGCATGCAGGCTCCTATTATATCAGTGGTTCATTTTACTTAATCCGGCCTTTGAAAATGCGTGCGGTGTGCCGATCGTAAACTGTAGTATTACGCACGTGCGTTAAGGTTTAAAACTAAGAGAAACTACAGGGCGAATGACTTCATTTTCTGAATGCGACATCGAGCAGTGTCCAGTGTTTTTGTTTTTTTTTAACCGAGTGGGGTGGTGGTTCGTTTGTTTATCGTATTATCGTACAACAATCACCATGAGAAGGCAATCTGATAACACGCTTCCCTGTGTTCTTTTCTAAAGCATTGAAATGTTCATGCTCTTTACTCTTGGCTGCAAGATTCTTACTTTGAAAGAGATGGACTTATGGACGAGCGTGTAGATGAACTGATAATTAGACTTGGTGAAGTCGATTCAGACACGGACACAGATTCATCGGTAGACACAGACTCGGATGAGTGGGAGAGTGAAACTGATGAAGGAGAACTGGAAAACATTTAGAAGGTGAGCTCAGTTCTATCGTTTATATATTTTTCATTTATCTATCGTTATATTTCATACATTTCTTATGCTGGTAAGAAATATCCCTAATATAACTTAATTCATTTAAGGTTTAAAGGGAAAATATCAAAATGTATTTAGAATTTAGCGCAATCAATAGGTAGCGTAGGTGACGGGATACTAATTCATGCCTTTCACATTCAAATCTCATTGAAAATTCTCAGAGGATTCAGCTCCCTCCAGTTTGCAACACTGCGAATGAACGTCGCCGCAGACAATGGAGTGGGGAAATGTGATGCGAGGTGCGCAAACAATGGATTGCAGCGTCTTGTTTTTAAACTTGTCAAGTTATAGCAATTACAGAGACTTCGCTTAATAAAAACCATTTAAGCACGGAACTTCTTTACTATCGCTATAGCGTGTTCCGATCATGAGCGTCACACAAAGAAAAATTCTCATTAGGCTAACAGGAGGCTTTAGCACAGCTCCAACGCTGGCACTTCTGGCATTTACCGGAGTCTGGCCACTAGATCTGCAAATACTAAGACGAGCTTCAAACTATTGGTTTAAGATATAGCAATTTGGAAAAGTAGAAGAACTCCTTCAATGCAAAATTGAAACTTGACTAGATATTAAACTAAACTAAATTTTTTTAAAATGTCAGCATGAATGGAGCAGGAAGAAGGAAGAAGAATATATGAATTCATCCCAAGTATTAAAGAAAGATTAAGAATCAACATCTAAATCCTAGCAAAGGACTTATTCACTTCTTGACAGGTCATGGCCCGTATGGAAATTACTTAAACTATTCAACGTTAGTCAAGAAGAAAGATGAACCTATAAGATGCCATAACCAATGTGATACTCCAGAACACAAGGTACATTATTGCAACTACCCTAATCAGAAAGTACACTCAATTAGAACCAAATTAACAGATCAAAACACAAAAAGGATCATTAATAACACAGAATTATTTTTAACATTAAACAAAATTAACAGACTTGGTTTCAAATTTAGAACAAATTGCATACAAAAACAGGATACTTACCACAACAAAGCGAAATACAGTAGATGCAAATGATGCAACACAACCGACAACACGAATACCAAGAACAAGAACATGAAGCAAACATACCAAACACCACCAATAAAGCACCGACCGTTGAACCAGAAATCGATTTCCAGCTAGAATAAATGGAAGAAGTGTGCAAGCTATCTCATCAGTATGACAGGAAGACGAAAGGGCAAAACCCTAACTGAACAGATCACTAATAACACACTAGTGATGACAAAAGACGAGGCGTAGAAGACAACAGACTACACATAGAAAAGACAGAAAAAGATCTCCCGATGCTTAATCATCCCCGAAGACATTCATATCCAGGGAACAAGGATGGCCGAGGTTCACGAACAAAGAGACTTAAAAACCAAAAGAATAAACAAAAAATTACAAAATTGTACTTTTTTATGTATGTTTGTAATGTACTCATGTAATTGTTTGTGTTGTACTGATGTAGTTCAAACTAGGAGTCTTTCAGACTGCGAGAGCACCTTCTATTTGGAACTACAGGGCCAGCAACCCTTAAGGCTGCTGGAATGCTAATATTTCTATTTGGTTATTTTCTTCTATTCCCTGTATATAATTTTATGTTGTATTCTTTATTATTATTTTAAACTTGTATACTAATTAAATAAAACAAAAAAGTAAAATATAACAAAATAAAACAAAATGCAAACTAACGTCCTAGCATATCATGCTAGGGCAATAAGCGCACACCAATGTATGTGGGTGGAGGAGGACATCTTCAGTAAATAAAGAAAGAAAAGAAACAATAAAGAAAACGGGAGTGGACCTAAAGTTGAAAGTGGGATCCGAACCACTGTTTACCTCCACAGGGGTATCGAAGCCGACTACCATTGATGACAAGGGAACGACATTACCACTAAGCCATCGGGGAGATTACCTTTAGATGGTTGTGTGTTGGCCTACGTTTTGCCCATATATATGTGCCGAGTGCTCAATACAGCCTCGTTTTACCATGGGTAGAGAGATTTTAGAGAGACGCATGGTGATTTTATATCTATTGTAAAGGCCTTGGCCCGTATTATGCGCAGGGTGCAAATAGCATAAGTGCAGACTATCCAAAATTTTAATTTGGATCAATAAATAACATTTTTCCATAAACACCGGGAACAATTAAACAAAATTCATGGATAGTTTGTACTACAAAAACAACTAATAATAATACTAATAATAACAATACTAATAATTAACTAACTAACTCTCTAGCCTTCTTAAACCCGAAGGTTCATGGCTGCAGCAACATAGGCAGGCCTTCCATCTGTCCCTATCCTGAGCAAGATCTATATACTCTTTTCCATCCCTGCCGATTTCCTTTAGGTCCATCTCAAAGTTATCCCTCCATCTTTGTCTTGGCCTTCCTACAGGTCTCTTACCATCAGGTTTCCCAATAACAATCCTGTAAACTCTTCTTTCCTCTCCCATTCGTGCCACATGGACTGCCCACCTAAGTCTTCTTGATTTAATCATTCTAATAATATCTGGACATGAATACAAATTATGTAGTTCTAAATTATGTAATCTTCCTTCTCCACTCACCTGTCTCCTCATCCCTTTTGGGTCCAAATATTTCAAACACCCTCAATTGATGTTCCTCTTTCAATGTAATACTAATAATTACAATTATTATTATTATCATCATTTTTATTAAATGAGGACTAAAACTAGTAAACGTTGTAAGTGCCAAAAGCGAAAGTGTTGGGGAAATCGCTTCGTTCCGCACATCAGCCGGTAAGAACGTGCTCACTAGTGATCTCCTTACACGCCCCTTGAACTACTTAGAGGGCTAGCAACCACATTTCACGTTTACCACATTATAAAGCATGGCACATTTCACAGTTTACCGTGGAAAACTGTGTTTGACTTATTGTGGCACTTACAGCGTTTACCAATTTTAGTCTTCAAATGGCATTACATGTATATAACAATAATATACTATTCAATTTAATTAGTCTATACCCCTTGTAATCAAGGGGACCCGGGTTCGATACCCGTTGGAGGCACATAGTGGTTCGGATCCTACTTTAAACTGTAGGTCCAGTCCCAATTAACCTTACTGTGCATAAAGTGAACTTAAAACACCAACTCAATCAGTCAATACAAGAACAACAGGTGTAATTAAGTAGGACTAAGCACACATCCTGCAATAAGAATTCGCTGCACACATTACAAAATCTTTCGCTTTATATAAATTCTGAGGCCAAAAACAACAAGTGTAATATGTCAAATTAAAGGCAATCGTTTACGCTACAATTTCTATTTGGACCATTTTCTCGTCAGATACCGAGATTATTAGCAAATTAATGATAAACATAAAATTATTAGTAAAAATTACGAATCCTTTTTACTAATCCATGAATAACTACGTACTTAATAGTTGCTCCAATCGAAAAATGTAAGCTAACCTTAAATATAGAACACATCTTAAGCTTCTATTTGAAAAAAAGAATCGTTGAAATCGGACCTTTGGTTTCAGAGATGTAGTTTTTTATTTTTTTTTATTTTTTTTTTATTTTTTTTTATGTCAACATCCGCCTTGTTAGTTTAGCCGCCATTTCTATTAGCTACCACTTTGAGATGGCAATCATGTTTTTTTGGTATCCTTACACACCAAAATAACTGTGGCATAAATGGAAATTAGTGCTCCCAAATTATACCAAATTCTTGATTTTGGCCACTTGGCCAATATACTATATATAGCTCTTGTCCAGTCTTACGGCGGGCGCCCTACATGCTGGCAAGGGAAGTGGGGAGCGGGGAAGCGACCAATCCGGCGCGATAAGAAACGAAGCAGCCTGTCGAACGAGGTGCGCGTAGTTCTTCCTCCCGCCACGTTGTAACTGTCTGCGCCACCGCTATTGTCTGGTTGGTCTACAGCGTATTCCATGCTCCCCACTTCCCTTGCCAGCATGTAGGTCGCCCGCCGTAAGAGTAGACAAGAGCTCTAGAAGAGGTTGAAATTCAGGACGAGATTGTTGATCACCCCACAACAAAGAGAAAATGAAATGCACAATTACTAGATTTTGCTATCACTAACGTCTTAGAAGAGGAAAAGCACACATCTCACACACAAATATTCTACGAATGTTGAGATATTGCATTTACAGAAATAAATAGAGGTTTACCAAAAACAACGATTTATTGGAGGCGGGGGAGAACCGAGACTTTTCAAACCTGTCCAAGCATCTCCGGCGCCCACCCAGCGTCGTATAAAGTGGGTACCTGGAGGAAACTCTGGGGGGTAAAGGCGGCCAGGGGTGTGGTGCTGATCACATAACCACAGCTCGGCCGAGATCAACAAAGTGTGGGCCCCTAACCCCACACTCCCTATACGCCTTCATGGCGTGGTGCAAAACACAGGGGAGCACTTTACTTCTCTTTTTTCTATTTTACTTTTTATATCATCAGCTGAATCCATTTAGTTTAAAAATATTGATTATTCATCAGCCTTCGGAATCACCATTCCGTCAAAAACGAACTATTTGTTGCCAATGCCCTTGAAGAACTGTACAAAGCTATGAAAACACTTAAGCTCTACTTGATAACATAAGAACTTTTGCATACAGTACAATTTTCTCTGTGTTAACCCGCATCAATAGCCCTCACAGACTGTCAATGTGTAGCAAGTGCCTACCAAATCTGGTTTTCCTGGTTTTTGAGAAGAAAAGAGCATCGAGCATTGATATGGTGAGACTTCACCAACAAGTTCAACAACATGAAGAAGTAATAAGTAATTAGGCCGAACGGGTTTTTCACAATGGGGGAGGGGGTAAACGGAACTCTTCGGGATGTCTCGTTTTGGGTCATTCATGAGTCCTTTGATTTCATTAGACACTTGTGAAAGAGAAATTGGAAAGATAGAATATTGTCTTCAAGGAAGTTGCAGACCGTGGATGGGAAAAAGTAAATACTGTTTTGTATTTCCTAATAGAATAGAGGACGTAATTCTATGGTATTTGTCGCAGTTTACATACCGTAAGTTAGCTAGAAGAGATACAGATATTGAAATTGTATCGTCCTCCTTATTTTGGTTTGGTTATTTTACTTCGCTTTTGGGGGGGGGGGGGCTAATCGCGGACATGATGATATGATGACTCACAATGAACACCCAAGTTCAGATCGAGATTGGAACCCGGTACCCCTAGCGTCATAGGGCGCTGTTCTCAATTTTTGTCTTGTTCATTTTCATCAACACTCCATTTTTGTGTTATTATACTCTAAGTCCAATACCGGTTGAAGATCTCCACGCTTAGAGGTGACGAATGAAAGCGTGGGAGGGAGACCGGCAGTCGGTAGGTACGCCTAGGCCCTTCATGGGTTGTTGCGCGACGGATTATATATATTTTATATTATAAGAGCTAAGTATCTCAATTCTCAACAATTTATTTTAGTCGTTGTCACATTATTAAAGAAGGTTAGCACTTAGGTACTTCAATATTTTTTACTGTTAGAAAGCTTTTTCAATAAAGTTTTAACCATTTTGTTTAAATGTAAAAAATATTCCTGAGAATGCCTTCTTTCCTCTCTCTCGTTAACCTGGTTCTCATACAACGAAATGCATCCTAAAGCCTATCTAAAGTACGCACAATCGCTACCAGATGCCACTACACGCATTGATGGAGGTGTCATCTGGCGGCCGATTCTTGTACTGCTATGGCGAGGTGCTGAGTGGAAATGAATTCCGTGCCAGATTAAAATTGGATTTCATTATGAAGTTCAATTAGAAGAGATGGGGAGAGTATAAATGTTTTCATAATCGGGGAACCAAATTATGCACCATCATCATACACACCATTAAACGTTTTTCCTAGGTAATATTTGCGGTGTACAGAATTTAATTCAAACACAATAAGAGAGTATGCTGCAAAATACCTAGGTATATACTTGCTCTAAAAAATGGACGGCATTGAACATTATCACAACATTATGGGTTATTTTTCTGTATAAGTCATTCATCTTCTTTCAGAGTGGACCTTCCGCGATACAGTGCATGAAAATACGTTTTTGTTTCGAGTTCATCGCATTATATATTTTTCAAATGTTGTGACTAATTTGACTGGAGGAAAAATAGATTTGCCAGAAAGAAATAACTATATTTTCAATTTATGGCGAACTTGCTAAATGGATCATGTCAGGAAATTTAAATAATGTAAGTTATGCTAGCAATGTATTACAATTGACAACAGCGAAGGAGAAAAAAAAGCCTCAAAATGAAGAAAAATGCAATGAAAAAACGTTAAAAACTACTGACATGTGAGTTAAAAGGCAAAAAGCTGAAAAATGGAAAAAAAATCATGTTATCTGGTTCTAACTGAAGGGAAACTGAATGATATCAGGTCTAGCATTGTTTCCAAGAATCTAGGACAATTGCAATGGCGGACAATTGGGATGAAGTCAAAATCATGGACGATTGCGATGATTTTGTCGGTGAAGGTCATTTTACAAATTATGGTTGGGCAATTTCGACGATCAGGACCTAAATTAACCTAACCAAAGGCGCCACAGAACTAATAATGCTGTAGAAGGTTGGAACAACAAAATGAGTAGGTGGTTTGGAAGTCTGCATTCAAAAATTCATGAGGTTCTGGCATATATCTGGCATGATGTGGTTGTGATGCAAGTACGTTTACAAACTATCTTGCCAGTCTCAAGCCTGGAGAAAGTGTGAGAGGAATCAGTGTTCTATTCGAAAACAGTGGCGTACGCAAGGGTGGGGGGTTACGGGGTTTAAACCCCCACTTGAACTTTTGAAATATTATGAAAAATTCTGTGGAAAAAAATGGCCGATTTTTCACAGTCAAAGATCTGCAACAATACTACTAATAATGATAATAATAATAGAAATAATAATAATTTGAATCATTATTCCCATGCAGCACTGAGAAAAGCACAGCATTCCAAACACACGCGTCGCGTCTTTCAGAGTGAATGCTTTGAAAATAAAATATCACTGCAACTATGATTTAAAAGAGAAAAAAGTTGTTTTGTATCTCATCTGCAACAATGTTCAATGAACATGTATTTTTTTGTGTGAAGAATGAGCATTAACTAAAGAAAGTTCTTTGTTCGTTGTAAGTGGCTAATGTATAGACAAAGGCTAGGCAGACAAGAATAGCTACACTGCAACCAGTCCACCTTCCCATTGTTTACCGCGGCACGTTTCAATTTCTGAATTCAATTTTAACTATTGTAAAATGTTTTGTTTGTAAGAACAGCGAGACAATCCAGATGTGAATTATCGGGGACATTTATGAAGGGACAAAGCCGGAAAAATTACAACCAATTCCAGGAATCGATCACGGATCTCCTGAGTGGTTGTCATACCCTACCGACCAGACTACCGCTGCTCCTTGGATAAGTTCCATACTTTGATCATTTCAATTTATTTAAATATATGTTCTTGTTTTTATGGATTTCCTTCACACTTAAAATGTCTCACCTCGTTAACTAGACAATTATTTCGTAACAAAGAAACCAACAAAAAAAAAACAACTAGAAATGTCAAAAATCGAATGACTAGAAACTAATTTCGGTCTATTGCTTTCATAAATACTATATTTATATAGATCTCTACTACTTAATAGTGGCAGTGGTACTAGTAGTATTATTAGTAGTAATTCAACTAATTAATTAATTATAAGTATTATTAATCAATTATGAATATTATTATTTAATTAATGTGTAATAAAACAATGGTAATGTGAATTTGGAGAAAGTTTTAGAAATAACCCCTCCCTTTATGAAATCCTGCTTACGCTACTGTTCGAAAATATCAATATTTCAAATAATTCTCTTGTAAGGGGTGTTGTACGGGGTGTTAATATGACGGTATCATTATGAGTACCATCATAATGTGAAAAATAAAATAATTTTATCACTTGAAATATACGATTTAAGTTCGTATTTGGTAGTTTATATTTGTATAAAATTAATTTACATCACTTTGGCTTTGTTTTAACTGAAGTATGTATGTAAACTTCAAGCATTTAAAATATTTTTATACCTCAGCGATGTAATTTGGTTTGTGATATATCAAGAATGTGCTTACCGTAGATTGCCATTTTATGCAAAATCGCACATATGTTTGGTTTCAACCAGTTTTACTTGCTCATTCATAAGTATATGGGTACGAACATGTATTTAATATATATAACTAACACGTACAGTCCATTTGAAATAAGTTTTGGTAGAATTTCGACGATAAAATTACGATTAGTTGCAAGGAGCGCCTTGAAGAGTAATCCTAAAGTTGTAAAGTTGTGAAACATAGCCAACTCACATAAAGGTAAAAATCTAAGTTGTGCGTAAATAACGTTTTTCCCACCAAAATTGTAAAACTTAAAATAACTGTAAATGGTAAAAAGAAAATACGTAAACAAGTAATAGAGTATTGAAATATCTATTTTATTTTATCTAATTTATTTTACAAGCATTTTCATGTATTTACAATGCACAATTCTATATTTGTCACTCGAAAAATAATAACAAGTTTGTATTCTGTGCTTAAAGTTGTAACAGTGTGAGTTTTGATACACTGCCTCATCTAAAAGATCACCGACGAGTAGTATGAAGTCGCTAAATATTTCGGAGACCTAAATTGGAAATATTTTATATAAAACAACAAGATTTGTCCGGGAAATGTGACGATATTATTACAAAAAGAATAGTAACGGTTTTTCGATCTTCAGAAAGGCCGTGAAGAACCTTAAAAGTGAATAGAACATGAAAAAAGTGACCGGTCCATAGGACGTTAAATGGCAGCCATCTTCTCTTGAAACTGAATTTCAGATAAGTATTGTCGATATGTATGTAGCTACATAAATGAAAGGCCTAGTTTGATAATATGCATAAAGTGTCTACTCTGAATGTGGAAAGTCTGTTGAACATATAAATATACATAATTTGTCTTGGTTTCTACTGGTGATAATCGAGCGTTTCGTGCCGATTTTCTCGTAAAAATCTACGCAGGATTGGAAGTAATTCTACGTGGTAATAAATTGACTTGATGTGATTAAAGTGACAAAAAACCTAAAATATGTAAAAATGATGACGATACGTATAATCTTGCTTCATAATATGAATGTATGCTGAAAGAAGTGTATGAACGTATATTTCGTACTTGTTATTTTTCAAAAATACACTGTCCTTTAATTCTTGACATGTGGTAATTTTCTTTCTTACTTCGAAAAATAATACAGTTATTTGTACAGTAAGTTGATGCATAGAAAATTTGAATTGAACTTTTAGTAACATATGACGTGTAATATAAAACAATTTTCTTTAGTTCCTTTTTAAAAAATATATGACCACGACCGTGTCATTCAGTAGGCCAAGGAAAGAGTGTCGTTTAAAAATGTCATATTAAGTCACCCTTCAATTTGATACAAGATTTAAAATGTCATCGCAATTGTCCACCCGCCCTTTCACTTCTAACTGAGTTCATCGCAATTGTCCGCCATCGCAATTGTCCGGCTACCGTTTTCAAGGCTCAGAAAAAATATGATTTGTTATCAACTTCCGAGCCATGGTAATTAATAATGAAAAGTGCTGTGATTGAAATGAAACTATTTGCATGAAATATTAATTTTCTATAGACATTCGCTGAGGATTACGCCACCCACCCCTTTGTCAACTTTTCAACATGAGCATTATAGTAATCCCCCATACTTACAAGAATCCTAACTGTACCCATGAATAGATAGATCAACCTATCTCGGGTCCTGCAAGAGCTTCAAATTTTGTATCTACAAGTTGTATTTGACGGAACACCACTATATTGGCACCATTTCTCGTTCACTTCAACATGGACCTACTCGAAAGTGTCCGTTTGAATGGTGACTAACTAACTCTCGGTGAAGTGGCTTGGTGAAATACCTCAGATGCGTATTGAACCGTAAGTAATGTAGCCATTCTTGCGTTGACAACTTGCTCTTTACATGTCCTCCTCTTCAGTTTGTACGGTATTGTTCATTTATCGGTGATTTTTTAGATGTTGAAATAGTTCGATGACCCTTGCTTGAAAAAGCTCATTGATAAATTAGACGATTGTCAAGAATCTAGGAAGGGTTGCTTCGAATACACATCGGCAATAGTCGAAAGGAGAGAGGAAAAAAACGTAGCATATTAAGACACATAGCATCGGCGTCTGTATAACACAAGCTGATTGCACTTCAAAAAAAGCCGCCCCGCACTTTGAAAATCCATTGATGCGTGCAAGGCATAATCAGGCGCATGAATTCTAAAATCTGGCGAGAAGGAATGTTATCGATAGGAAACATCACTGGCGGTGTCTCTTAAAGTCGGGAATATGTTTCTTCCTGCCGTATCGATGGCTACCATTTCGGGTCTATGGCCAACGCCCACTGCCTTAATATCCAACGAATTGGAGAATTTGGAGACTTGTGAGAGAGCGACAGTGTTTTGCAGTTGAATTCTCTGACAGTTCTACGTACGAGGACAGGTTAAAAACTTCGGGCCTACGTTGGTTCGAGCAAACCAGAACACAAATTACCACCACCAATTAAATGCTCATAATGTGAACCTATCACGCAAGATCATGTCTAGATAAGACAATTAGAACATTTCCTTTTGAGGTTCCAAGTTGAGAATGTCAGCTCAGATTCCAGACATTAGTAAAATTAGAAGTACCTTCATCGAGTACCTCTTCCTGAAGCCATCTATTTCATGCACCAGTAATCAGTGGCGGTGATTAAGGCGGGGCGAGGGGGGAAGTTGCCCCTTCAACCATTCGTCACTTTTGCCCCCGCTCTATGCTAAACCTTATCTACAAAGGGAAATATACTGTCTTTGCCCCCAAGTTTTGGCACCTTGCTCCCCCGGTTTTAGAACCCAATCGCCGCCACTGGCAGTAATGCATATAGTGCTCCACTCAAGTGTGTTTCTTGACCTTTACTAAGAATGAGGTTTGCAATTTGATGCATGTTGTATCTATTGTTTGTAAAGGTAACGTCATTTGCACTCTGAAGTGCATAATATGATGCAAGCTGAGTATTTCTTTCTATGTCGAACTGAATGCATCAGCTGTATTATTACCCACTTTTCTTCATCTTTCTCGATGATGCACTTAAACATTTGGTCTGGCTACGAACTTTATGTATTTTTGAACTGATACATTTACTTTTCTGTGTATACCGTCGGGGACTATCAAAGATGACGGCAGAGGTGGGCAACCACCTAACGAAAAATTTCTGTGCCCACCTGGTTTCCCACCCAAACAAATACGTATGAGGATAAAGTAAACACACCCTCTCGTATGCTTCGATAAATAAATATGTTCTGGTCTTTATTTAATGCATAATTTTTTTGTGAATGCTGTTGATATTAGAAACAATGTTCATAAGTTATCCTCCCCAGTGGCGTGCTCAAGGGGAGTTGATGGGGTCATAATCCCCCTTTTTACTCATTATTCCTAAAAAAAGGACGTCAAAGGTAGGAAAAGCTGGAAAAATGAGAGCTGACTACCAGAAAAATTATGCGTGACTCTTCCCTTTCGAAAATCCTGGGTACGCCACTGATCCTCCCACCATTGGCGTTACAATAAAACTTTATGGCGCCACAGTCATGTACTACAGTCATATATCCAGGGACTCTAGTGCTACCAATGGACTTTTACGTAGTTGAGTCATCAGCATATTGAATCCCATGGTCACTGTCTTCCGGCTTTCGAGGCAGGTGGTGTCGCAAAAATAATTGGGAAAATCGTAGCAAATATGCTTACATCAACACGTACTAATGACATTAATGTTGCTTTCTTTCCTTCTTGCATAGCTATATACATATTTTTAAAAAACAAAACAAATAGAATTATCTGTGTACGTAAAAGATAAGAATTCTGATCAACATAACACTTCCTTGATTAGAAGTAGTGCAGTAACAGTAATCAATAATTGGTTGCGTACGCGTAATGACAAATGACTTCGATTAATATAAAGATAAAATTTTACAAGTATAAAAATCGCAAGACGAATCTTTAAAATTTATCAATTTCGTTTCTAGCTTTTTTAAAAATGTTTCGGGTAAATACGGTGAAATTGCTTTGTTACAATAAACATGAGAGGAAAGAAGAACTAGTCTTGCAATTTACGGCGTATACAAAATCCGATTTCACTTTCACTGCGCATTCGGTTATCTCCTCGTCGCGACTGATATAGCACTGTTCACCTTTTTTTTCTGCTACATATAAATTAATCTTCGATTCGGCATTCTGTGTCCAAATTACGGTTGTCAGTCGGCCTCTCCCCTAGGAATGAACCTATAGGGTGTGCGAAGTTCCTCCCCCTTCTAACGTGGGGGTTCCTAGCACAGTAGAATCTAGCTGAAACTCATGCTAATCCAAGATGCGGCCGAGGTTTTTCCCAGCTTGCTGGGTTTCTACTCGGGAGTTTCCCTTCACTCTCTTGTAGTCTTTTCAATTCTTTCTAATTTCGACACCTGGTAAAAGTCTTTTTGCCAAGACTATAAACCTGGAAGCATGACATCAGATGTTCCTGTACGTAGCTCGTAACTAGAGCATGCCTGCATGAAATGGAGGCTTCCTAAAGGGAGAAATCCGGCTTGACTGAATCTATTCCGAAGGGAAATTAAAACATTACTTAAGGTTCTATACACAGTTTCAAGCCTCCGCAAAATAAGCTACGCCCTTTTTTAAAATGCTCTTGGTACAGAACGTGACTAGCCAGGGGCGGCGCAAGGGGGGGGGGGGGTGCGAAGGGGTGCTTGAGCACCCCTTAATTTTCTATCACGCCCCCTTTTCAAAACCTATTTTCAACAAAATGAAATGCTATATTACAATGTCGCCACTTTTAGCGTAGGAAGGTTAGGTATTGAAGTGATACAGCTATTATTGTATATAACAGGCAACCCATTGATCCTGAAGGAGAAATCGCATTTACTTTCCTTTGGTGAGGCGATCTATGCAAATATCAGCTGTAATTGTCGACTTTCGTCACCATTGTTGTTAAGAATCGTATCTACTTTTGTTTATTCCGGTGGCATGTCGATAATTTCCTACAGCTCAGTATGAGTTGTTTCATGGTTTTTATTATTTTTTTATTTTTTGGCATAAGACACACATCATGATAAGTAACAGTTTTATTTTCCGCCTAGTTGTTCTTCCTCTATTCTCAAAATCGCACTGCAACAAAAAATTTAGTTGCTTTCAGTAGATCATCGGATTGTGCCCGGAAAATTATTGAACGCGAGTTGTATTGAGATGGGTAGTTTACATAAGTTAGGGAAGCACTCTGATAATTACGTGAAATTGACTACATGATTTCGTATTTTTGTACGTGTTATTATTATTATTATTATTGCATAGCGATATTTTTTTGCTCAACGTACACAAATTGAATACTCAGCAGTACATCGAGAAAAAAGTACAAAATGACAAAATAACTGTTTATCAGCAACTGTTGATGTTTATGGAAAGGATATAAGGTGAATCCAGTTTCTATTTAAATAGTACACTCAAACCTCAACTTTGCACCAACGCCAAAGTATTTTGAATTTAATGTCAATGTTATGATTTGTATAACAACAACAATAATAAATATAAGTTCCTGGAAAGATATTAGATCTACTCTGCCCACTCCCGGACAAAATTCCTGTAAGCTTTCTTGCAAGATTGATATTTCTTTCTTAATTTTCAACATCTAACCCCCTTAAATTACATTCCGCACCCCCTCAGCAACCCTAGATGATTAATCCTGACCCAGCCGCTGCTAGAAAAGCTGAGGATACTGGTTTAAATTCTTTTCATGGACGTTTCATGGACGTCATAATAAAGGGTATATATAAATATTCACTTATTTTCGCAGCACTATAGTAAGAACACAATCGTAACATACCTTTCAAAGGGTCCGTTGAGCTCTCTATCCACACGCACCGTCCACTGGCAACGAAGTGGGACGGTCGAATTCGCTTGTACGTTTCTCTTACATTGGTCTGCTGTGTGGTACGTACTACTACTCAGGCGTCTAACTCAGCAACGTGAAGACTAGATATTTAGTTTTGCATGATGATGCTAGACGTATCAAACTAAACATTACGCGTGGACGGCAAGTCTTGCATGAACTGAGTTTGACGACCGCTCGAAAGACGGATGTGCTGGGGTTCTGTTTTCAAGCAAAACGGAAGACCAGTCGTTGCATGTAGTAGGGATGGCCAAACGGATCCGGATCCGAAAAATTCTGATCCGGATCCGAAAAATTCTGATCCGGATCCGAGAGTTTAGTATATCAATCCCATTATAATATTTCCACACCTTAAAAGGTATTATGATCTTCGATTACAAAGAAATTTTTCATTAGTTAGTCCTACAAGATTTTTTTTCAAGTGTTGTTCCTAAAATACTTTGCTACGGATCGGCTAACACACTCGCGAACAAAAATAATCTTACTTGTTTAACATAAAATGTCAGAGGTGATTTTGTAAATGCCATTGAAACGAATATGAATTCATTCGAATGTATTGGAAATGGAAACACATATAAATATGAGACATTCCATTCCAGGATGAAACCTTTAACACATTTAACAAGATAGAAATGTTATACAAAAATTATACAATTGTGCTACAGTTACAGTTTTAAATATTAAAATAAGACATAATAATATATGCAGTGTTATATAATTACAAAGTGTAAGACTAACAAGGGAGGTTATGTAAGTGTCCCCCCCCCCCGATTTTCATGAAACTTGGCAGGTATAAGGAGGGACCCAAAGGAAGAAATACGTGTTTTTTTTGTTTCGGCTAAAAAACTGTTCTAGGGGGCAAACCCCCCCTCAAATGTCAAGATGAGACATATTTAAGTGGGGATCTGACCCCTCTCTCCCCCTCCGATTTCCATGAAACTTGGCAGGTCTATAGAGGAGGCCAAAGGAAGAAATGCGTGTTTTTTGTTTCAGCTAAAAAAACTGTTTTAGGGGGCAAAAACCCCCTCAAATGTCAAGATGAGGACAAATTCCAAGTTTCATGGAAATCGGAGGGGGACACTTAGATGACCTCCCTTGTAAGTGTATTAATTACAAATCGCGCGGACACATACACTATATATATATACATATATATATATATATATATATATATATATATATATATATATATATATGTGTGTGTGTGTGTGTGTGTGTGTGTGTGTGTGTGTAATGTATGTATGTATATTAGCAGGTAACAATATGTTATAAACACATTCTTACTTTCTAAAGAAGCGCTCATGTGGGATGGCCATCCGAAAGTTCTGGATCCGGATTTTTGATCCACCAGGATCCGGATCTGGCCATCCCTAGCATGTAGACGCACATCCGTACAGTAGGTCAAACTTCGATAATTATGTGTCGGGTCTCATTTATGTTGGACGAGTAATGTCTTCTGTTTAAAAATTTGCACTAGGTGTCCATATCCATCCGTAAATAATTATCCCAATCCTCATGTTCCTGCCCTAATTCACGGAGCAAATTCAAATGTCAGAATTTATCCCTCTTAACACTAGAACGGCGGGAGGGGTCAAAATGATCCCTACCTTCCCCGTTTTTTTTAATGATCATCCCGTTTTTCTATTATTTCCTCGAAATTTTGTGACTTTTCATAATTCTTTGTCATTAGATGGTATATTGAAATCTACATTTTTTTTTGGTCAAATTTTATTACACCCTTAAAACAGCGGGAGGGGTCAATTTGGCCCCTGAAAATTTTGTTTATGCTTGCTGCAATATATTTTTTTTAATTGTTGTTTTATGTCCATTTTATGCACAGTAAGGCTAATCGGGACTGGACCTACAGTTTAAAGTGGGATCCGAACCATTTTGTGCCTCCACCGGGAATCGAACCCGTGACCCCTTGATTACAAGGCGACGACACTAGCACTGCGCCACCGGGGAGGCACTCCTGCTGCACTATCAGCGATACGTTGTGGTTCCTGTGTCATCCTATCATCAAAATGCTTCCACTTGTCACACAGTTTACATGTCATGTAGGTAATGTTCTTGGACCGGGAAAGACGTCTCCGAACATGTCGCGAGGGCCTCCCCGATGGCGCAGTGGTAGCGTCGTCGCCTTGTAATCAAGGGGTCCCGGGTTCGATACCCAGTGGAGGCACAAGTGGTTCGGATCCCACTTTAAACTGTAGGTCCAGTCCCAATTAGCCTTACTGTGCATAAAGTGGACTTAAAACAACAAATCAACCAACCGAACATCAACCAAAACATGTCGCATAAAGTAGCAGTTTCTAGGGGTGAAATGTTGCGTATTCTGGAGTGTTCAGTTGTTCATTACATATATATATATATATATATATATATGTGTGTGTGTGTGTGTATACGTATATATATATAATTCAAAATGTATCGCAAATCACCTAAACACTTTGATTATAATACACAAAGCACAGAAAATAATATAAATTAAAAATATGTTCCCATTCTAAAATAAGTAGACTTTTTAATTGCATTTCTGACGAGGGGGTCACAATAACCCTTTTCCGCTGTTCTTTAGAACAACTGACGAAAAGAGTGACAGAAAGCATGAATAGTGTAGTCGCGTGTTTTGCGTCAGCCTTAACTGTCAAACTTACCTTATCATGCGAGACTGACGACAAAACATTACGTGTAGACCAGACTTTCGAAAGAGTGTGTGTCGCCGATAATTTCAAAATGTCTCCGAGGCATACGAAGTACTGCACCATAGAACTTCATGATAACTTTGCTTCTACCCTATTGGTTCTATACGTATATTTAACGTATGTTCAACAATATAGGGAAACATGTGTATATTCGTGAGTCTGTAACAAGGTCTGCATTAAATGTGGACGAATCTAGCTTTTTACTCCACTGAAATCACTACCTTTTAATAGTTCTGAAGCGGTAATTTTTAAAATTTTATAATTTATAAAAAAATCCATGTTTGACCTTTAATATTCCGTTTTGACTGACACTTTTACACATGGACATAGGCTATTCTGAAATACGATTAACCTTCATGAAACAATATCATTGTTTAATTTACAGAGTATGAATGAATTAATTGAATGATGAACCATCGGCCAATAAATTTAAGAAATTCTTAATTTAGAGGGAACGTATTTATATGTAAATACATATTTATATATAAAGCTGAAAACAGTTTTATTTTGTATTATCTTCGCGCATCATTGCACGTAGACCTGAAAAATTCAGTTCTTATTTTCCATATATTAGGCTTTGGCTCATATTTTAGTTATTTTTACATATTATTTCCATATTTTAGAACATTTCTCAGCATATACTCCACACTCGCGCAATAACTACATGTCTCCGTACGACCGAAAGTGTTGGGTAAATTTCCAACGAATAACTGACAATTTGAAAGACACTCCCATTATTTCTTGCGATATTGAACGCAGTTTTAGTCAATATAAATCCATGTTAAGAGACAACAGATGGAAATTCACGTTCGAGCACTTACAACAAAATTTTGTTATTCCTTGTTTTGGAAACAGATATTGGAGACACATTTTGTGTTGTTTTACAATTAATGTCAATGTAAGCGTACTGTATTTTATGTAGCTCATGTAGTGCCTTCTACGTATTACTAAAATTTTAAGTCCATGTTTAACTCCTTATTTTGGTGAAAATAAGCACGTTTTTATTACATATAAATCCGTTCCCTGCTAATTAATTTATAAAAGAATATCACACCGAGGATGAACATTGATTTAGTGTTGCCATGTTGCTCATTGTTTAGTCAACAATCAACGTAATAAGTATGACCATTTCAAGGTTAAATATTGTCAGGACACGCCACCGAAAGCCCTCGGTGTCCTGAAAATGGCTGCCTGCAGAAGCGGGAGTCGATACTACGTTTAACGCCATTGCTGCCGACCAAACATTGGATTTACCTCCAAATTTTGAACCAGCTTCGAGCTCCCAGAGTTCTACAAGATTTCTTCACCTTGCTCAAGGGTCTATCAAACCATCTTCCGTGGAGCAGTGGTTAGCACAGCGCGCTACGACGCCAGGGGTTCCATCCTGATCTTCGCGATTAGGTAAAAGTGGTAGAAATGCGACGTAAAATAAACTGAAACAGTTAATCAAAACAAAAACTCCAGACTACGTGACTTCAAGAGAGCTTCCAACGACGACAAACGGCTTGCTGTTCTTTATCGACTGTCACCGGTCAAGCTTACTGCGACATCTTCGGTTTCAGACTTGAGGCTTACGCTTCTTAACGCTCTATCTTTTTCGTCACGTATTGTGCTTGTCCTTGTCCCTTACTTCTTGTAAACTGCATAGGAACAACCCAAATAAAGGTTACGGAAAGCTGTTGCAATATTGCTTTGTCACATGCACTTATTATATTCTGTATTTCAGTACATACACTATATAGACAAAAGTCAGCGGACACCCAGTGCTGTTATTCCAAAGACACCAGCCAGCGTTCCTCCCTTCGCTATTATTACAGCATTTACTCTTCGGGGCAGGCTTCCACTAAGTGCTGGTATATTGCTAGTGGATTTTTTCCATTCGTCCTGTAGCCTCGTGAATAATTCAGCCGAGTGGGTCTGGCACCCAATCGACGCAACAGTTCTTCCCAAAGTTGTTCTATAGGGATGAAGTCGGGACTTTGAGAGGTCCAACTAAGCACATCCACCCGATTGTCCTCAGACCACGATAAAATGTACCCAGCTTTATGGGCAGGGGCATTATCATGCTGATAGAGAAAAGGGTACATTCCAAACTGTTGCCACAGTGTTGACAGCATCCTATTGTCTAAAATGTTCTCATAAACACCACTGTTCATGTTGTCATTGACCAAAACTAATGGCCTGAGCCCAAAGCCCTAGACCATGACACTACCGCCACGTTCACTTGGCTGTCGATGACTTTTGGCTATAAGATTAATGATACTCTTTAATAAAGCCCAGATGATCCACGATCGGAGAGTGAGTCGATGCTCCATTGTCAACCGTTGAACATCTCCATAAGATGTCCAAATCCTTGGGGAAGAAGTCCTCATCTAGCAAGTTCCCAGCTTTTAGCTGTGAGGAAACCAACACTAACACTCTACTCCTTACCTTAACTTGAAACCGGCCATAGTGTTGTGTGGAAGTACTCGAACCCAGGTTTGACCCTGATCACACTCAGTGATGTGCAGTAGACTATAAGTTTACGTCTACATGCGTTGTCTACACGTAATCTACGCGTAGATTACATTGGGTTGTAGTTTACATAGACTACGTAGACAACCTAAAGTGCATTAAAATTAATTTTAATCAACAGATGGCAGTCGTGAGGCAAGAGTGGTCTTTTCCCCATAAAACAATAGAATATTTCTTATATTAGGTTTCTTCCTAGGTGAGAAATTGTTCGAATTTGGAAGAAAGAGTATGGAAAGTTCTCTTCACACATCAGCAACTGATACGTAGTATAATTTTCTCTTAATTCCACGGCATCCTTTGCTAAGTTATCACCTTTCGCCATGTTGTTTACATAGATTACGTGATCTACGTGTATAAAATAGTCTACGTGTAGAATGTAGACTATCGATGTTTACGCGTAGACGCACATCACTGGTCACACTGCTGTACGGAGACATCCAGGAGTCTGTCTAGTTCTCTGCACTTTTTGACACCAAGTGTAGTCAGGCTGGTGCAAGGAAATGACGTTCAACTAAGTTGACGTATAGCGGTGTTTGAAGTTCAGAAGATTCAACAAATGCCTGTCTGCTGCTTTAAACATTCATTTGATTAGTTATCACGCACCACGTGACCATACACCATACATTACACAGCTACAGAGCGTAGTGCAAAGCGATGCAGACACCAAATCGACGAAGTAGACGGCTTGGCGTTGCACCGTGCAACCAACCAGATGGGAGAGTGCAAACAGAGTCAAAAAGTGGAGCGAACTGCCGACCACTGACCTCGCGCTATGTGGAATGCACGGGCGCTCCTGACCCGCTCTTGCCTACTGCTGATTGAGTTACCGATCGTTTAATTTCTTGTTAGTAACCTGTCACGAAAACAGTCCAGTCAAGCTCGGAGCTTCCTCTTGCCTCCTCCACACGCCTGGCCCTCCAGGGTTGCCACACCTCCTCTGTGTTGCTCGGTCGACACTTCACGCGTTGCACGTAAGCGGTTGAAATTGTAGCTCATTGGCAACACAGTAGGTAGGTGGCGTGACCTTGACTGGACTGTTTCCGTGGCGAGAAGTCTAGCAGCAGTCCATCGGGGGAGGAGGGGGAGATGAAGTGATGGATGTCCATATGTGAAATAGGACATGATTATTCTCAACCTATTTATCTGAAACAAAAAAAAAAATGGATGGATCTCCCTTTTACGTATTTCCGTGGTGTACTGACGACATCGTGGAAGTATCCCTGAAGGAATCAACCTTGGGCGACTCAGTTTGAAATATAGTGACATGTGCTAACTTCCCCAGATATAGGCTAGTGAGTTGAGGACAACTTTGGCGTCATATCACGTGATACAGGTGGGTGCAATGCATTTGCGCCAAAATCGCGTGTTTTGCGCCAATGAACAAGTTGTAAATATTAGTGCCACAGTATCTTTTGCGCCAAGAATGTTTTCCGCCACTCTTGAATGTCTAGCCGAGCTAAGAATTGTATAGGTTGGCAATCTTGTCTCTCAAGGGCAACGACTGATCGTGGCTTTCGTCTACCTCCCTGTGTTTCACCTCCAGCGTTGCCAGGTCTACTGATTTCGCAGGAGATTTCCTGATTTTCAGCACGATCTACTGATCTCCTGACAAGTTTCAAGAAAATGTGGAAATCTCCTGATTTTTTGCTTTCTTAAATATTTATAATGAACAATTATTAAAAAAAATCGAAAGTTGATTTAAAATTTACATATTCAGCTGGTTGAATGCAAAGACCCATGAATATTTCGCAGAGAGAGAGAGAGAGGTGGGGGTTGGGCAGGAGGGTCATACCAGGCTTGATGATATTGGGAAAGGCGCAAGGCTTCTTTAGCCCTTGGTGCATTGGGACTCCAAAACGGGTGTCATAACTTTCCCCACAAAGGGGAGGCAACTGGAAAGGTTACAACTAAATACCAATGTTGCCACCCACACATACGAACAAGTAAGTATTCAGTTTTATGGTAGTGTTTATTGCAAGAAAATGCTAGATACAGGTTCAGGTTTTTGACTCTGATAAAAAAGGGAGTCCATATTACGAATGCAGCCAAAGGTTATGGTTACAAAAGCTGTTAGTAAACTGTCGATTGATTGATTTGGTTTATTTTTCTGCGCATTTCTTCCACTTTTGGCTAATCGCGAAGACGAGAATGATTGATGATATGATGAAATTAATGAAGGGACAACCATGCCCAGGCCGAGATTCGATACAGAGACGAGATCCCTGATGTCATATCATTGTGCTAACCACTCAGCCACGGAGGTCGGCTTAGTAAACTGCTGTTGCAAACTTATACGTCGCAGTTTTATTTCTTCTTAATCATCTCTTAACTTAGAAATAATAGTTCATGTTTTAGAGCGTTGTTTTTTTTTAAGCTATTTCTGAGCGTAACTACCACTACAATTGCTCTTATGTCCCTTTATACTCAATCAATACTGTGGCGGTAGAAATTCTCTTTCCCGATTTTATACTAGGTAATCCTCGAATGCAAAAAGCTGATTTAATTAAAATTTACATTATCTGGAGTGACTGGGGAAAAAGTTGAAGAAAAACCTGCGACTTGTCTAATACTGGGTCACGGGTTTGAATCCCGAACTGAGCATGGGAGCTCTTTGTGAGTGTCCCTTCATCAATTTCACATCTTTACGATTAGTCGAAAGTGGCAGATGCGAAGTAAAATAGAACCAAATCAATCAACCAATCTGTCTAATACTGGTTGGTCACCTTCAGTGATTGAAATAAAAGTTTTAATTCGAGGATATTTCGGGGGTTCAGGCATGGTAGCCCTCCTCCATTACCATTAATGCGAGTATGCTATGAATGTGTTGTTAAAAAAATTACATCCTGTAACTTTGGCTAGTTTTAAATAAAAGCAATCTAAGGTGTTATCAGGCAGAGTATTTAAAAATACTTTTAAACGCCAAGTATAAAAATCCACAGTCAAAACCATTTATTTTCGAATATTTCTGAGAAATGAACAGAAAATCGAGGTCGGATTTTTTCCAGTAATGTCACAGCTTTTTGCAAAGTGTTGGGGCAGTGTCGGCGATTGGGGTGGGGGCAATCCTTGCACACCCTCTAAGTTTTGGCACCCGATCGTCGCCACTGGTTGGGGGAAACTGTACCTTTACCTTAGGTCAATTAAGGGGGTGGGGTTATAGTACCCACAGATCGTACCCTTTGAAGTGTAAATTCATAATAAAATTTGTATTGACATAACAGTAATAAATTTATCTTTTCACATCTAAAAATTAATAATTAACGTTCAATAATGATAGTGGAAAGCTTTTCCCACTCTACCCACCCCCCCCAGAACGTTGATAATCCGCTATTATTAGTTCTTCTGATTTTTAAGCAGATCTCCTGATTTTTCAGGGGACGATCTCCCGATTTTTGAAAATCTGACCTGGCAACGCTGTTCACCTCAACGTTACACGTTTCATTACACCGGGGTCCGGTCGACCATGGAACTGCTCGCAGAGGCATCGAATAGAGGTAAGGATCTAATAAGTAAGGACAATTATAAATTCAGGAAAGCTTACGCATATTCAGATGGACGTGTTCGGTGGCGTTGCACAAACAAGTCGTGTACAGCAATAATAATTACGAACAGTGACATGATAGTTGAAAGTGAGAAGATAATTCATAATCACGATAGCAATGAACGCAGTTTAATACTTCAACCAATTCGTGGTTCATGTAAACGGAAGGCGTCAAGTGCATTACATGAACAACCCTCAAGCATTGTGTACGCGGCGCTGAACGAAGAAAGGCTTACAAGTATCAATGAGCTACATTTCACAGATAAGAAACTTTTGCGAGAGGCTGTGTATAGAACACGGCGAAATATGCTCCCTCCATTGCCGAAATCAGTGAGCGATGTTCATGAAGCAGTCGAAAACCAGACCATAAGGACTGTTCGTGGTGAGAATTTCGTACTAATTAATGACAGCGTAAAGAACATAATAGTATTCGGTTGTGAATCAAATCTAAAATATCTTTGCGATGCTGATTGTCTTTATATGGATGGGACCTTCAGCTACTGTACAAAACATTTCACTCGGTTGTTCACGATTCATATTCTGGAAAAAGGCCATTATGTGCCCCTGTTATTCTGCGTATTAAAGGACAAATTAAAAAGTACGTATACTTCGTTGTTCAATGCTGTGAAATTAAAGTGTGAGCAAGTTTGCGGCAGTAGTCTTGAACCGAAAAGAATATGCGTTGACTTTGAACAAGGGATTCACAGTGCCATTAATGAAGTATGGTGTGGGAGATGTAGGATGTAGGTTTCACCTATGCCAAGCCTGGTGGCGAAAAATGAAAAACCTAGGTCTTTCGAAAATCTACAAGGAAAGAGGTCCCGAAGGTAAATGGCTCAATTATATTTTTGGTTTGTCTTACTTACCTCCCCATGATGTCTCTGATTGCTTCGCAATTGACATGTTCAAAGATAAGCCATCAGATGAGAAAATTACAAAGTTCTGTGATTATTTGGTAGAAAACTATATTGCAGAAGATTCTACGTACCCTCCACCCATATGGGCAGATTTTTCTGCCTCGGCCTATCGCACAACAAATGCATGTGAAGCCTTTCACAGTAAACTGAATGCCATGTTTTACACCAACCATCCTGATATTTTCAAATTTGTACATGCATTGATTAACCTCCAGACCGACACTTACCTTAAAATAAATGGCCTCGAAAAACCCGCTCGTAAGAGGAGCGTTTTAAGAGAAAAATACCACAAAATTGAATCTTACATTGATCAATATAATCGCAAAGCAATTTCACGCATGCATTACGTGGAATTGATCTCACATGCCACAAAGGTTCCATTGTAAGAGACTGCAGTTTGACAAGTGCAATTTTGTATACTTATGGTTGGTGGTGCATAATTTTTAACCACGCCATCTCGGTGACAGTCCGCAGCCTGTTTAAGTGGGACGGAAAATCATGCTTGCCAACCTAAGTCATTGAATTACGATTTTCTGTAGTGGCGCAAAACCATGTACGGAAAGATAAGGATACGGTAATTATTGGGGCAAAACCAAACCATTTTCCAGAGTGATTGGCGCAAAGCCGTGCACCCCGATGACTCACAATGAACAATTGAATCCAGGTCGAGATTGGAACCCGGTACCCCTAGTGTCATAGGGCGCTGTTCTCAATTTTTGTCTTGTTCATTTTCATCAACACTCCATTTTTGTGTTATTATACTCTAAGAGCTAACATTTTTTTTGTCATTGTTACATTATCAAACAATGTTAGTTAGCACTTAGGTACTTCAGTTTTTCTTTAAGCATTCATTGCTTTTAAAACTAATTTTGTACTGTCATAAAACTTTTTCAATAAAGCTTTTTTTAAAATAATAATAATAATAATAATCCTTTGCGCAACAGCCCATGAAGGGCCTAGGCATACCTACCGACTGCCGGTCTCCCTCCCACGCTTTCCTCCGTCACCTCGAAGCGTGGAGATCTTCAACCAGTATTGGAATAGTGGAGGGGTCAGCCCGACGTATCCCCAGCCGTTATAGTAGGTCTCCGTGACCGGATTACGCTCACTCACTCGGAGCTCCCCAATTTCCTCACGATGGTGGGTTGCCACCGGCCCTATACGTAGGTAGAATAAATTCCAACCAGAGCCGGATTCGAACCTACGCCTTCCCGCAGCGAACGATCTCAAGATGAGTGAACGCCTTAACCCGCTCGGCTACGGAGGAGGAAGAAACAACATCATCATCAACAACAACAACAACAACAACAACAACAACAACAACAACAACAACAACAACCACCACCACCACCACCACCACCACCACCACCACCACCACCACCACCACCACCACCATTTTGCTTAAATGTAAAAAATATTCCTGAGAATAGTTTCATTCCTCCCTCTCGTTAACCTGATTATTTGGAGTTTCGTCCCTCTGATTCTCATACAACGAAATGAACGTACCTTAAAGCCCACCTAAAGTACGCACAATCGCTACCAGATGTCACTACAGGTATTGTTGGAGATGTCATCTGGCGGCTGATTCTTGTACTACTGAGTGGAAAACAATTCCGTTCCAGATTAAAATTGGTTTTCATTATGAAGTTCATTTAGAAGAGAATGAGAATATAAATGTTTTCAGAATTGGGGAACCAAATTATATACCATCATCATACACACTAGTAAACCTCTTTCCTAGGTAATATTCGTGGTGTAGCTACAGAATTTCATTCAAACACAATAGCAGATTAGTGCTGCAAAATATATATTTGCTCTAAAAAAAGAAAAAAAAAGAGAAATAGATGAGCTAAATGGACGACATTGAACATTATCACAACATTATTGTTTTTTGCACCAATTCGCCCCACATAAACCACTTTCAAAAGTGGTTAATGGTTTAGGAGAAGCAGAAGAACGAGAGATCTTCGACCACCTGCGAACATTCTACATGCACCATTTTTAAAGGTTTTTTTTTTTTTTTTTGCAGAATTGTAGTCACCAAGAAATCTTAATTTTCTGTGACTTTTCGTAACATTTCAAAATCGCGGAAATTTTACGCACCTGCAAAATTTCCCCCAAACTATCACCCAATATGGCGGCCATGTTAATACGGATGGAAAGTATCTCTTTATGCCATTAATTTTCTCACGTAACCCAATGGAGCGCTGGAGTCCCCCGAAGGTCCATAAGTGCTACTTTTTACATAGTAAATATCGGCCATTTTAAAATCGTCACAGACAAAAAACCAATAGAATTTCGTCCAAAAGAATACGCAGTAGTAGAATATCAAACCCTCCCAGACATAATGCCGTTCCGTATTACGAACAAAACTGCACTTCCTTCGAGAATATTCGATCAATGAGAAGCTATGTTGCAATGTTTTGAAAGTTTAGTGCGTAATGGCTGGAAAACTGGCAACCCTGGAATATTGAAAGTTCCATCTTGCAAGACTGTTCGAGGAACCCTATCGACCCAATATGTTTGCTCAAAATCTTATTTTGGCCCAAAGGACCCTCAGATGGAAAATTGCCGAATACGATATGGACAATTTGTAATGATGTTACGGGGTGCTCGCGAAGTCCGCGTCAACTGTGCCCACCTATAGTGGGTACCTTTCCCTAAACCGCCCACTGGCCGGAATTTGCCTCCGCCGCCTCCGGGCCAATTCGGTACGCAACGAAAACACCTCTGCAAATGACCCCTGCAAACCAAGATTGCGGCCTGGAGGACACGGTATGGAGGGCCCGGACATCGGACCACGTGCGCTGACATCAGATCGACCTGTCCTTAAAAACGAATCCAAACTCGACACCATTCTCTTAAAAATTGTGGCCGCCATCTTTCTTTATTGAGTTTTTCAAAATGGCGACATAGAAGCTGCAAACGGCGCTTTCTTGTGCACTTTTTTATACCCGTGGATAGTAACCCCACCTCCTGAAAGCATCCTGTGGGTGCCCGCTATCGACGACTCCTGATTGGTCCTCCACCCAGGACCCCTTGTAACTCTTGTAACTTGCACCAAACAACAGCACTGAACTTCCCCGAAATTCAAATTGTGCACCCCTTTTGGTTCCCCAATATTCAGGGTGGCAGAAAAATCGAAAAAAACGTGAGAAAATGGATACACCTTAAAAATCCAAAATGGTCGCCACTTTGAAAAATCGAGATAGCCGCTCGAAAGGGGGCCGGGAATACTGTTCGGAACCATATGCCACTAATTTTCTCAAAATCCACACCCCTGCAAAACTTTGGACACAACTGGAGGTCATCGTATGAGCTCCTGGTCCCCCTGCATTTCGCATGGGGTACTTCGGGTGGGCTACCACACGGTAGCGGTCCAGATGCTCTCACGTTACTGCGTCATGGCGCCACTGTCATTCCCGATCCATTTTTTGGTCTCGTACGTACCGGATTGGGGCCGCCATCTTGAAATTTCGAAGTGCGCGTTTTCGCGGCCTCATATGGACCCTCACGACCGACAATAGACACTCGGTCTGTAAGAGGCTCGAGATGGCTTGATCAAGTGACTTTTAAATTTTCGGAACGACGATTTCAAAATGGCGCTGTTTCATTACTATTGGTCGTAGAAGCAAAACAAAAAAGGCACGTGGTTGCCCGAAACCTCCTCTTTCCAAAATCGTCGAGTAGTTTACCCCCATCTTTTATGATTCTACTGCGAAAAATTCCCAACGCGACCCATGTTTTCGGCACCGGTCGCCATGTAAAAAACACATTTTCTTGGACTTTCTGTGACATCAATTTCACGGCTCATATGCATGTGCCGTTAATTTTTCATGTATGGTTTTAAATTATTTGATTATTATTATTATTATTATTATTTTGTATTTGTTAATCTTTTGTGTTTATAATTTTGATATACTAATTGAGATTATTACTGGGCTTATAATTCTCTAATATTTCTCTATATTGTTAACAGAAAGTGTAAACGCAGTCTAAAGTAATACTTCAAATGATAATTTTCCGACCGAATGTCGAATTCAAAATATTAATCTGTGTTCTTTTATTAAGAAAATGTTTATGATATGTATTGTCATAGATCTCGTTAACAACAATGAGAAGATCAAATCTGTTCTTTTCTTTCTGTAATGCGTTCAATAAGGTTGAAGTTACAATGAGGGATTATTTGGGTTGAGTCTATATTAACAGAGATGGATCTTTGCCTTTGTAGTACAATTTTATTTCGGTTTTGCTGCAACGTTAAAAGAAGTTAAGCTTTTATATTCTGATTGTACAGACATTTATGGTTATTTAGTTTTTGGAAATATCGCAAGTTCGCAAGTTGTGCTGTGCGAATTACGTCATACTGTGACAAGTGAGCATCGACAAGAAGGTATATAAGTAGATGCAAAGCTCAGTGTACACGCATTCTATCAGCGTTGGCTCTACGATAAAAATCTCTAGTAACACTTGGGAATAAAGATACGTATATTCCCCATGTAAATTTACTTCGAAGTTTATCATGATATGATTAGGATCGGCCGAAATCCTTTGAGGTTAATGACGCCTGCCTATTAGACATGCATTTGTCACTGTACTCATTCGTATGGATAAGTGTTACAATTTCGGTGTCCGGTAAAAATGGCAACGGAAAAAATGGCAACGGAAAAAATGGCAAACGGAAAAACTGGCAAAAGTAAAAATAGCAAGCGGAAAAAATGGCCAAAGTGAAAATGGCAATTTTTCTTCTTTGGCAGTTGTCCTCTCTCAGCGTGCAGAATAATCGCTACCAATGCTTCATTTTCTTGCTGGATGCACCTGATTAGCTTCCACAATAAAGCCTACAGTCTTTACTCTGTAGGATGTTTGAATTTGAATTGCATTACTCCATATAAACCATACATTGGTATTTGGAGGGTTCAGTACAGTTCAGATAAAAAATATAGTTACAAAATTTCTATAATTTACAATTTACTCTATAATATTCGTTATTAACTAATAGTTTTTTTTTTTTAAATTTGTTTTTGAAACTTGTCATATTTCCTGCTTTAATATCATTTGGTAGGTTATTGAATATTTTAATTGCCATATGTTCGGGTTCCTCTTGAACTAATGTTAAACGTTGACTGCCAAGGCCAGATTGTCTGAATGACATCGTGGGGCCAAGTAAAAAAAATGTGAAAATGGATCAAGTTGGTGTAATTAGATCTGTGAAGCACAAGAAATTTCAAAACAATCCAAAAAACCGTTGAAAATTCAATTTAAATTTGAGACCCAGTTTTGGGTATCGTGGCCTGGAGAAGATAATTTTGATCAGAAGGCCATCAGACCCATTTCTGTCTCTCACTGTTTTTTGTAAATTACTTCGTTTCTTCAAATAACGAACTTCAATCACTTGAACTATCAAGCTCGTCAAGTTGCACGCATATTTTGGTCATACATCGTCAACAGAACATACAACAACAGAAGTGCTTCCAGTGGTGCTTCTTCCATAAAATATTGCACGAATTGCAATCTACACGTTCAATCACACTGAATATAGTCTTAATTTCTTCTTCTTCCTTTATTTTTCTCCTCCTTTGTTTAATTCTTGCCTGAAATACAACAAATGTCAAACAACGATGCATTTTTTAATGTGGCCTGTTGTATTGAAAATCAACACAATAAAGTCATCATAAATAATCACGGAGCACTAGGTTTATTACTACAATGTTACGGCCATTTGTACGCCATTGTTGTAATCGCCGGTTGCTATCTAGGGCCAGGCTACGAGTATAGTGTAACATTCTGGAGCCAAAACAATATCTTTGATCATGTTAGCAAATGACAAGTGAAACCCATATAGGCGTATCGCGGCCTGAAGCAATTGCTGAGGTGAGACACACAAGTGGGTTTCACGGCTTCATGAATGACGATACTTGAGACCCACTTTTGGGTCTCATGGCAGTCAACGTGTTGTGAAGTATGGCCTTAGAACAGGGACGTAGCTAGGTTGATCAGTTCGGGGGGGCCAAATCTAAAATTTGTTCCTATGCAAATATTACCCGACAGTAAAGAGTTAAACAACTCTGTGTGATGCACACACCCCCCCACACACACACACCCACACACACACACACACACACACACACACACACACACACACATATATATATATATATATATATATATATATAATGTTTATATGTACATTATATTACATTATAATATTGCTACATATATAGTGCATTGGTATATAAAACTACTACGAAGTGTATATAATATATATGTGAATACTGGAGGTCAAATAAACATTAGAGTTCAAGAATTTTCAGGAAGCAAATCAATTTATGAAAGTACTACTATTAAACTATTACTTTACAGTTTTCTTAATGTATTTTACTTTCTGCCTGTCTCAATGACAACTTCTTCTTTTTTATCGAAACTATTGTGGAAGTGCTAAGCTGATTTCTTGACATCTGAAAAATTATTCTGTGCAGGATTTTTCCTATTTAGCTATTCTGGAGAATCCTCCTGTGGATTGCATTATTGTCTGTCAAGATATTTGATATTAAGTTTCCGGAAAGACAAAACTACTACATTTATTTTCAACACAGCTACAAATGGAACCATCATGAGGATTCTTCCAAACCTACAGGTGAAAGGGCCTCGCCGATGGTGTAGTGGTAAGGTCGTCGCCTTGTAATCAAGGGGTTCCGGGTTCGATATCCGGTGGAGATAATGGCACAGTGGTTCGGATCCCACTTTAAACTGTAGGTCCAGTCCTGATTAGCCTTTCTGTGCATAAAGTGAAGACAACAAATCAAACAAACAAACCTACAGATGAAATCTTACACATATTCATTTTTCAGAATTTACGAAATCTGCTTAGCACTTTCAGAGGAGAGATGTTTTTGAAAATTCTTCTCTGCTGAGACATGCAAAAATTAGTACAACGATTCATTCTTTCAAGCAAGCAATAACAATTTTACTTTCACGAGTCATCATGTAAGTAAACTGCTACATTTTCTTCGTCCTCTTGCATCTGCCCCGCCTCCCTCCCCCAAAGCCCTCCTGCCTCCTCACTCAAGTTATTCCTTGCTCGAGGGCACCGAGGTCATTGGACCGCTCTGGTACTTGGCACCCTGGATAGAAGCAAAATCTAGCAGAATGAACAAAATGAATCGGAAACAAAGATTTACTGGGGAAGGGAAAATTTAACCATATTTGCGTATTGCCTTTCAGAAACTGTGCTCTCAAACAGCAGGGGTACAACCCAGGGATAAGTCTTCTCTACCATTTGATTGTCATTTCCTTCCCTTTATCTTCTCCATCTTTCCCTTGTTCCCTTAAAGCAAGAAAGACCGCTCCTTGCAATTTGTCAGGTTCGACAGGTGTCGACTGTCCTCTCCCAGGAATATTTTATGACAGGCAGTTCAGAGAGTATTTGGGACGCAGTGCCGCCTTTGGTTGTCCGCAACCTTCGCGCCAACATTTGTTGAACAAGCTTGTTGTATTGTTTCCATTCAAGCTTTGTGCTGGTCTTAGGACCGCCTTGTGCCTTGTCAAGACGTTGCTTTCCTGAAGATAGAAGATCGCGTTTTATTCGTATTTCTGGGCCTCCTCGATGGCGCAGTGGTAGCGTCGTTGCCTTGTAATTAAGGGGTCCCGGGTTCAATACCCGGTGGAGGCACATAGTGGTTCGGACCCCACTTTAAACTGTAGGTCCAGTCCCCATTAGCCTTACTGTGCATAAAGTGGACTTAAAACAATAACTCAATCAATCAATCGTATTTCTGGCTGCGAATTTAGGCAGGGACGTAATGATAACAATAATAGGACGTTACAAAATCATATTAATAACACAGGTCTACATATGAAATTTTTTTTTGTGCTGACTTAGATATTTTAACTGATTCTATATAATTTGAGGCCGCTGATTCCAAATATGTAGTCAGAAAAAGTGTATCACGTCACAATTTTTCACAAATCACATTTGAAAATTTTCACAATATTATAATACTCCAACAATTTTCCATATAGATATCTGTACATAATGAAATAATAGGACTATAAATAGGTGGTGTAGCTGATAACAGGTATTAAGTTGCATTGTTTCACAAGTCACATTTCAAAATTTTCAGAAAATTATATCCGGCTACATTCCAACAGCACTTGCAAAGAGAATGCGACGTAGTCAGATGTCCATGCAGAGTATCACGTCACGTTGTTTAACAAACATACGTTTCTATTTTCTCAATAGGGAGTTCTTAATGCACACAAAGTTTAGGCAATTCCGGCAAATTGATCAATTTGTTTTACGAGCACATACAGTCAACACCTGATGCCTGTACTTATGCTAAACTTAACATACACCATAGAATAGCACAACATGCATACCTACGTAGGCAAAAATTTTCGTTTCTTTGATTTTCTGGAGTAGGTGGCCTCAGGAACGTCACGCTGCAAGCACCAGCAATAGTCGGCATCATGTTTTCATTCCATCTCCCCTGATATCGGTGCTCCATGGTTTTTATGTCTTGGTGGAAGCGTTCGCCTTGTTCTTCACTTACGGCACCAAGATTGGACGCAAATACATCTAAGTGGTTGTGCAGGAAGTGAAGCTTGACACTCATATTTAATCCTAACTTTTGAAACGTCACCAACAAATTTTCAACTAGAACCTCGTAGTTGTGCACCCTGAAGTTTCCAACAAAGTTTGTAATGACTTCAGAAAAGGCACACCATGCATCTTTCTCTGTGCGGTTCATTGTTTGTAAGAATTCTTCATCTTTCATTAGCATCCTTATCTGAGGACCATCAAAAATACCTGCTTTTACTTTCTCATGCGTCAATGCAGGAAATTTTGAGCAAATGTATTTAAAGCAAGCCCCATTCTTATCCGGAGCTTTTACATACTGCTTCATTAATCCAAACTTAATGTGCAGTGGAGGAAGTAACACTTTCTTAGGATCAACAAGCGACTTGTTCTGGATGTCTTTCGCCCCGACTTCAAAGCTTTTCCTGGCAGGCCACAGTCTTCGTACCCAATGTTCGTTCCTTGCTCGACTGTCCCATAAACACAAAAAGCATGGATATTTCGTGAAACCTGCTTGGTGACCAAGTAACATTGAAATAACCTTGAGATCTCCGCACACAAGCCAACTGTCATTTGCGTACTTTATCTTTCAAGCAGTTCTTTCATTGTTTCGTAGCTTTCCTTCAAATGTAGGGAATGGCCAACAGGAATGGATACTAACTTATTGCCATTATGCAGCAACACACACTTCAAATTCCTCTTCGAGCTATCAATAAAAAGCCTCCATTCTTCTGCATTATACGTACATCCCATAGCTTCAATTAGTCCCTTCACATCTGTAGAATAGACAAGTTCTTCGTCCCTTTGAAAATATCTTAATAGATCTCTCTCTCTGTTGTTCCAGACGCTAACATATTTCTTTCCTTTAGTCCACACAGGTCCTGCATACTTTATGAGGCGCCCAGGATTTATCGTGGTCACATAATTTAATTCCGAAATATGCACTATATGCTTTCCTTACAAAGTCAGTAATATTTGTCCTTTGTTTTAGGGTTAACAATGTTCCGAATAACTGATTGAAATAACATTCATTATAATATTCAATGTGCTGTCATCTTGTGACCTCTTAACGGACTACGTTGTTTCATTGCTCTAAATATACATCCCTAATATTAGATAATTTTCTATTTTCCTCCGAAACCTGACGTGATAGAAAAAAACGGATTTCGGTTTTGGATTTACCACCCTCGAATTACTAAAGAACAACCATCAGCCTCCAGTCAGCAAAATGGACGTAGACCAGTGTAATAGTAATAATGATGACGCCTTTAACATTGAAGAAATTATTTTCAAATTTAAATTCTAGCAGTATTCCATCGCAAGCAGCACTGTACATTACGCGAGTGATTTGTAACTCCCCTCCAGACACAAACGTACGCAGGATTTTCTTTCGGAGGGGAGGTGGAGAGAGACAATATAAAATATTTGGTAATTACCACTTTTGGGATTCCTTTTTAAAGTTGTTCAAAGAGAGAAATGGTATCTAGGGTCATTTTAGGGGGTGTGGGGGTTGCACTTACCAATTTGCTTTTTTCCCCGAGTTCTTTACAGATTTCATTTCAAAATTTTGTTTTTCTCAAAGTTTCGGGAGAGTTGTAGCCTCGTCAGCTCCCCCATGTGTATACCAATGCCTCGAGATGTAATAGGAAAAATAGGACGCGTGCCACTTTTCTTTCGAAAATTATGCACCTCTAAACTTGCACCCTGCATTATCGCAAAACGACGTTGGTGGTTTGTACAAGTGTCATGAAGACACTGACTTAGGTATTTTCACACTTTGTTTATTTCTGTCTCAGTTCGTGTTATCAGTAGGGAGCGCGTATATAATAGCCACAAACCATGCTAAATAGACAGGTAAATTGGCGCCAAAAATGACAACTTCAAAAAGCCCAAAAGTAGGTAGTAAATATCAACTTGTTATTACCTTTCTTTTCAGTTCATTTGTGAGTTTTCCTTCATTAATTGCCATTTACTTTTATTCTATGTATATTTTATTTTTCAAATTTTGTACCGCTTTTTTGTTACTTTTAGTTAATCGCAATGTTGACGATTATGAATGGCAATTAATGAAGGAAAACTCGCAACCGGCCATCACAATTATATGTAATATGCAGAATATTATTAGCGACTCAAATATTCTTTTTTTCTTGTTGTTTTTTAACATTCTCAAGAATAAATTCACATTTTTGCTTTATATTCCATATTTCTTATAACGACACGTTCACCACGGCGGGCCTCCCAGGTGTGGTTTACCACGTTCCCTTATAACCAAAGAGTGCCAGGTTCAAGTCCCGATGGAGGCACATTACACAATGGGTCGGAGTCCATAAATCCAGTTCCAATTAATATATTTGAGCATAAAATGGACTTTAAACTATTTTTGATTACGATGACAAGTTATTGTAATAATGAAAGAAAATAATATCTCCTTCAGGATTCAAACCTAGGACTCAGTTTTACAGAAATTGTAATCTCTAGACCAGTGGTTCCCAAAGTGTGCGCCGCGGCGCCCTGGTAGGCTTACGGGGCCGCCACGTGATGTTCCAATATTTTCAATGAAATTCAGTCATCGATATGATTGTTCCAAATACATGTTCTTATTTTGTACTTGTTACATAAAAAATGTTTCTGAATTTTAAATATGTTTATTTTTTAACTTAAGGCAAGCAACGTAAGCACACTAACAGAGCGTTACAAGTGTTAGATAGGGCCTCCCCGGTGGCGTAGTGTTAGAGTTCGCCACCTTGTAATTAAGGGGTCCCGGGTTCGTTACCCGGTGGAGTCACATAGTGGTTCGGATCCCACTTTAAACTGTAGCTCCAGTCCCAATTAGCCTTACTATGCATGGACTTAAAACATCAATTCAGTCAATCAAAGCAAGTACTAGATAGGCCTACATTCATGACGTAGGCGCTGTGGAAAAATCTTGAAACACGAAGGGCGCCGTGAAACGAAAATGTTTGGGAACCCCTGCTCTAGACAGTGGAGATTAGCTTTGTTCCTTCGTTCTTCAGTGCTGTATATATTTTTTAAAACAATGCAAATATAGGTAAAAATTATTTCTCCGTTCTGCGAGGTATCGGTAGAAAGTTAACATCTGCTAGCAATGTCAACAATGCATTAGTGTACATGTTATTATCTCGGTTTCCACTCTCTCCGACATTCATTCTAAACCATGGCATTACTTATTTAATTTATTCCAGTGTGCGTGGCGGAGTGGTAAGCGTAAAGGGCTACGAAATCAGAGATCCCATGTTCAAATCTCCACCAGCCATTGGTGACTCATTCTGTTTGTCTATGCTCCCATCACTTTTCCATCCGTCCATCATTCATCAATCCACATCGACTTGTCGTAAAAATTAATCTACGAGGTAGGATAAAAGGTAAAATAGCCAAAATGGAAACCTATTGAATTTTAGCCGCCTCAGTGGCTGAGCACGTTAGCTCCCGAATTACGATTTTGTTCCCAAATGTTCTATGTCCTCTTCATGCACAAATAGGAGGCCAGTCGGGACTGGACGTACAGTTTAAAGTTTGATCCGAACCACTATGTGCGTCCACTAGATATCGAACCAAGGATATATATGGAATTATATGGTGACGACATTACCACTACGCGATGTCCTCCCCTGGACAGGCAGGCGTGTCTTTTGTTACTGTCCATTCATTAATTTCTTGTATCACCGTTACATATCTTTGACGAAAATCAAAGTACATCCAGTGTTCGAATTAAAATGGGGGGGGGGGTAATTTAACTCCTGACCATGTAAAGAATTTACCCTCATAAGTATATTCTAGATCATATTTTGCCATTGCTCAGAATTTGACGCAATCATTTCTTTCAATTTCAAGTAAATGTTACATTAATATCAACATATATATTGTCAGTTTCTGAACTAAATTTTACATTAAAATTAATCCTGTTGTTGGTTTGCAAATTACAATATATATTTAATGAGAAAATATTTCCTGATTAATTTGCCTTCCTCTAAGAAAAATAATTCTGATATTAAATAAAAGTCCACTGAGACGAGATCAGTGATTACTGAAACCTTGTACACTAATTGGAAAATTTGTGTTATTTACTTTGAACCCAAGAAATTTATATAAATCAGTCCGTATGTTTTAGATACGGGATTCTTGAAACCCCTCCCCTAGAGAAATTTCTGCCCAACACAGTTGGCTTTCTATCAGGTACAATTCTCAAAATTAGAATAGGGAAGCTGTGAAATTTTTCCCTCACCATTTTTTCAATTTGAACACTGGATACAGACATACACATATTTCATTTTTTAAATTTAATCTACGAACATACACCCCCCCCCCACACACACACATATAATTGTTTTACAAAACTGATTGGTACTCACTTTGTAATTCGCCCACAGTTCCATGCATTTTAGATGGTATGACGTTCCTTTGTGTTCCTTGATTTTTTTCACATGCTTTCTTTCAGTTGCGCATCCCTATTTTCCTGAAATTTGGTTCTGCATATCCTGAATCTGTGCCAAATTTACGGCATGGAAAACAAAAGCATGCGTCAAGTTCCACACTATATTCTAGCCACGGCGCAGATGCAAACCAGTGTTTTTGAAACGTACTATTTGGATAGTTTTGCAAAAGTGGTTGCCTAGGATTATCTACCCCAAGATCAGTAATTGTTTTCACATTAGTACATTCACTTGTTTTGTCTAACTTTGGAACGTCAGAACTTGGACCAACACCCTCTTCATTGCCGTCATCTTCCACATGTTTTGAGATAGTTTTAAAATGTCCGGTTTTGATAAATTTATCCATTCAAGATGGAAATGCACAACAACGCTAGAACTCTTCCCACACAAGAACAAATACACAGTGACCGTAGGAACCCGATAGCAGACCTTCCTCGCAAGCAAGAACACAAAACTAATCTGTGGCTCTGAAGCTGAAGCATAGAGCAATTTTAAATCTCAGAACAATGTCAGTACTGGAGAACTCTCTCCATAGCCTATGTCGTTCGACCACCTACTGTTGACCGCTCGGCCACGGCGGAGTCTTTGATTCCATCTGTATTGGAAGGGTCATTTGCAACAAAAGGGTCGGATCTCTGGTTTCCAGGAACTTAGGGCAAGGGTAATAACCTCTAAGCAGGCAGATTTTATGACCTTGGTTATAATCTGGTAAGCAAGGAAAGGGTGGAATTTTGCTGTCCTACATTTGCTTCCGAAGATTTTCTTCGGAACAGTGTTTCCAACTCTGCTACAAATTTACCAGAAAATAATATGTAGTATTAATTTAGGATAATTTTTAATCGATCAAAATTTTGTTTGCGGGGGCCAGAGTTACAACTGCCGGGGCCAAAGCCCCCCAGCCCCCCCTAACGACGTCCCTGCCTTAGAAGCTCATTATTTCGGATGTTATATGTATATTCTATTGAACTTCGTAGCGCAATATTTTTTCTCGCATATAATTACATTTCATATGAAGGGAGGGTTAATATTTTGAATTTCTTAAACCTTCACAGCATCATATTCAGGCGAATGATTATGGTCATAGGAACACACAGAATTTTGTTTCAATAATTTTGTTTTTAGAATTCCTCGACACTTGAAATTGTTCCTTACAACATTCTTCAGATCAGACTCTTGTAGAAAGAAGAGCTTATCTCCAGCTTTCCAAGATTTAACAATTTTCATTTTAAAAAAGTAAACAAGTTCGTCCCTCTTAGTGCGAGGGGGTTAGATAAAAGCTGACTTGAAGTCCTACTAGTAACAAACATGTGTGACTGGTCAGCAGGTGCGCGCAAAGCGTAAACTTGTTTTCAGTCAAGATGAAAACCCATTCAATGCTGCACTCCCCTTAAGTTACATCAATCACACATGTTTCAAATTATTTACAAAAGTTAACTTTTATTAGTATGTGATTCTATAGCGGTAGTAACTCCTGCCAAAAGAAATAAAGAAATAAACGGCATTATTTTTGGAAACATCAAATAAAATGTTTCCATTCAAAGACAAATTAATGTTAAAAAACATTAAATTATATTAAATTTTAATTTCAAACTGTGAAATGCAAGACACATAATTTCTCAATTTTCACGTAAAATCGTAATAGGTAGCCTATATTGTATTTGCCATTTTTATTCTTGCCATTTCTACCGTTGGCATTTTTTCCTTTTGCCATTTTTTCCCTTTGCCATTTTTTCCGCTTGCCATTTTTTCCGTTGCCATTTTTTCCTTTGCCATTTTTACCTAAATTCTACAATTTCAGATGTTCGAATTTTATTTTGGCCTCCTTCAAAATTTATTCAACATCCATTTACATGGGCAGGGAAGCTAACTTAGACATGTAATGCAAAATCTTTCGTTTTGAATAGATAATGTCGTCATTGGCGTGTATCTTTATGCAAAGCTCAGCCTACTAACGTTTTTCAATCCCAAGTAACCAGTAGAGTTCGTAACTTTCATATCTGCATAAATCTTGTCCATATGGAAATCTAGTCATGATGTATTTTGTCGCAATACTGTAGGAATGGGCACCTACATACGTTTTTGTTTGTTACTGAATGGTAGCCCGTAAGCTTCGTCTTCCGGGACAAAAACGACAGGGTTCTTTTTCCTGGTACGGCTTCCTCCTAGCGACACACACACATGTAGCAACTTCCCTCACATACCATTCGAAATTTCTCTGACGACATGCAGCAAATTAGCATTCTGGTTCATGGAATATAATATTCAGAAATGGGAAGTTCTGTATTTTAAATAAGAAAATTTCTGGACGGTAAATTGTAACTGAGTGTAATCGTACGTTTCTATGCATTGAAATAAACCATCTTCTGGACAAAAATGAAGTAAAAGAAAGGTTCAAGTAACCTCCCAGAGGATGCAGTTACTTATGGTTTAATGAAGAAGGCCGTTGTTTTATTCCATGCATCGACAACATCTACCTGAAGTTCTCAGTAGTTTAATCACCTGAGAAAAAAAAAGAATCAAGATGGCGGATGGTCGCTAGTCCGTAACGTTTGTGATCCCGAAATAACGTAAACAACTGCAGTAAATTAACATTCTAATGGTCAAACTAATATTGTAAGGTGAGATTAATATCTGAGAAGTGCATTTGCAGATAACACGACTTCGGTTTATTACTTTGTGCCTTGTATTGTACTATTTTCTAATTCACCGTTCAGTATCGCACCGAAGAAATCTGGAAAGAACCAGGGATCACCGAACAGCGCAAGCAGTGTTTCCAACTGGAACAACGTAGAATTTGTGAAACGTGTTTGTGAGGAAGTGAAAATTGCTGGGCAGGCACCTGAAATGATGAAAATTATGGTGGATTCGATAGTCGAGGCAGTGACAAAATCAGTGCTTCAAAGTCTGGAGGAAACACTAAACTTTAACGTTGAAGAAATGCACAGCATGAAGGATGAACTGAAGAAGAAGGATGAGGAACTCCGAGGGCTCAGGGACAAATTGGACGACTTAGAGCAGTACCAGAGGAGGAACTCCATCCGGATATTCGGTATTCCCGAAACTTCCAACGAGAATACCGACAACAAAGCAACCGCCTTGTTTGAAGAGCAACTGGGCATCAAAATCCAGCATGGTGATATTTGCAGAAGCCACAGGGTAGGAGGACAGAAGAACGGAGGTAAGCCAAGAGCCATTCATGTTAAATTTACTAGTTACCGTGCGAGAGCAAGTGTGTTTCGAAATAAACGGAAACTGAAGGGTTCTAATATCACCATCACAGAAGATCTCTGCCGCGCACGTCTCGAGCTTCTGAAACTGGCGACGAGCAAATACAATTACAAGAACTGTTGGACCCAAGATGCGAATATCGTAATAAATATTGGAAACGTGAAGCACTTCATTACTTGCAAAAAGCAATTAGATGAACTTTGAACGCTTACCGGGAAGATATGAGTGATCTGTAAACTTTATCATTTTTTAAAATCTCTTTTACCTTTCATAACATAAAATTTAAACATCACATTACTCTTATAATTTTTATTTATCGGGAACACATTTAGTCTTAAGTTGTAGCTTCTAAATGTTTGAGTTCCTCTTTTCTTTGATATATACGCGTTTTGCTTCTTTCATTATTGTTTACTACTTTCAATATTTTAATCTCAACTCCATAATTTTACAGTTTAGTTTCGTAAATGTGAGTTACGTTCTTGTACATAAGCAAAGTTTAATTGTTAGTAAATAAAAAAAAACATATTCATAAGTTTCTAATGATCAAAAGTACCGTAAAAAGCAGAAAACTTTTATTTGTATTTGTGACCTTTATGCATCTGCGGATAAATGTAGTGAGTTTGCAACCTCTCTCTGCTCTGCAACCCTCCAGAAGTTACTTCTACCGTTATGCCTCTAACAGAACCTACCACCCCCCTTGAAATGAACTCCACTGCTCTAGGGCATGTCCTCCGCCACCCTCTCGCCGATGACAAAAGAACCGGCTGCTCCCTGGGTCTCAAAATAGCAAATGTAAACGACAGGTCATTATTTCCCAAACTTCAGGAAATATGCATCGAAATTACAGAGAAACAGATTGACATTCTTGTTATAACAGAAACGTGGTTAACTTGCAATATAACGGATAATGCATTGAAAATTCCAGGTTATGACTTATTACGCTCTGATCGCCATTACAGCATGGGTGGGGGTGTCTGCATATACGCACGGGAGGGACTAAAACTGCATTCGTTGTCTTTCGAAATCGAAGGAGAGTTTGACGTTGAGTACCTTGCTGCTACGGTTGAAATAAAAAAGGAACGTCTCGGTATTTGTGCCGTATACAGGCCTAAGCGTATTCCATATACACAGTTGTCAATTTTAGAAGATATATTGACCGAAATGTATCCCTTAGTTAATGACCTTGTTATAGCTGGAGATTTCAACATTAATTTCTTACATCCAGACTGTGCTGACGTCGTTTACATTCAAAATTTGTTTAATCAATTTCAATTAACGCAAATAATCAATAAACCGACCAGAATAACCTCCACGACTAAAGCCCCTATCACACGGAACTGGATTTCTAGTTGGAATGCTCTAGTTGACGCTGGACTGGCTACCCATTTGCTAGTTTTCGCCTCACACGGTACACACGAAATCGAATGAAACGCTCCCCCTTACGGTTATGCAACCTGGAATTTTATATCATCTAGTTTCGCCTGGTAGAGTAGTTCCCGAAAGGAGCAGTGTTTCCAAACCTATAACCGTAGTGTTTCCAACCCCGTATTGGTTGGTTGGTTGTTGATTTGGTGTTTTAAGTCCACAATGCACAGTATGACTAATCGGGACTGGACCTACAGTTTAAAGTGGGATCCGAACCACTTTGTGCCTCCACCGGGACCCCTTGATTACAAGGCGACGACGCTACCACTGCGCCATCCAAGCCTGTATTGCTTTGTAGAAGACGAAACCTTCACGTAAACTTCTTCATTCGTGATTTACATTTGGTTTACAGACTCACATTACAGGATACTCTTCTCCTGTATTGCATATTTTCTGGAGCATTTATTTTTCCTTCTGTGGAGAAAATTCAGTTATTATTTTACATCTTATTTTTCGCAGCTTCTGTACCATTTATTGGCTAATCGCAACAATGAGGATGAATGATGACTCGATGAAATTGATAAAAGGACAGTCATAAAGGAACCATGGGGAGCTAGATTCATATTTTTATTATTACTAATATCTTTCTCTTTTTTTACTTTACTTTTGGCTAGTCGCAACGATGAGGATTAGTGTATGATAAAATTCATGAAGGAACACTCATAAACAGTCATACCCAGGTCGGGACTCGAACCCGGGAATTTCGGCAGCGAGATCAAGAGCCGACGGCTTACCACGCTCGGGTACAGCGGCGGCCAATTATTATTAGTGATATTGTCTCAAGTAGTGTACTTTTCCACCATATTCTTTCACACAATCATGAAACGGTTGAAAATTAAAATGTTAAAATACCTGCCTACGTTGTTTTTTTTTAGCTTGCAATATAAAGCCCTACTGCACGAAGCCAAATTGTGGGAATACGAAACAGAACCAAGTTAACATATCTTGACCGTGGAAAGTGTTAATACAAAATCTAGAAAAGAGCCATTTAACAGTTGCCTGATTGCTTTACCATTTGTTGCATGGGAAGAATTGTCTGAAATGTGTGTTTAGTGGCAGGCAAAAGAGAATACAAAGATCGAATAGAGAGGCAACACTGTCATTGTTCTGCACTGCATAGACCACGCGTCTCGTCGAGTGGGCGGGGCACTGTGGGTGCGAGCGAGCTCCTGTTGGTTCTGCAAAAAGAACACTCACAAACAACTGAATGACGCTCCGCTTAAAATCTTGTCAATCGAGAAAGGATTTGTTGAGGAAGTGAATTGAAATATAAACGCCAGAATTTGGTCTAAGTCTATAATGGTTACTAGCAATAAGAGCTGATCAATTTTTACATGTGGAATTCCGTAATGAAAGAGGCAACAGGCCGCACTCCACACCTTTAGTCTGGTAACACTAATAAATCATCTCATTATATGCGTTCGGTTATGCTGATAGTCATGTTTAATATATTACCTTCAAACATAAACAATATCATGGACTCACTCAGAAGCAGAATTCAATTTTACGCTTTACTTGCCTGAAGATATTGTAGCAATATAATCATTCCGCTCTATTTTCGTATTCTCAATTGAACTCGCACTATTTTTTCCAGAAGTTGAGCCCCCCCTCCCTTCTCCCACCTTAAAAATTCTTGGGTGAGAGGCTACAAACTATACTAAAACTGAATTACAGACAATACTTTACGACTCAAAGTGACGTGACCTAGAACGTAGTGAAAAATCACTGGTGCAAAATTCAACGTAATGATGATAAAATGAAGGTAGGAAAATGGATGTGCTAGAAAGTTTTACATACATACACACAGTTAGCTCCGTGTAGAAGATATTTCTTCACATTTTTCTCACCTTGGCTTCCTTGAATTCACGAAACTGTAAAGTCATGAACGCGTTAACCCCCTATAATCACGGAGTCCCAGGTTCGATTCCTGGTGGAGACATAACTGCCTAGTGGTTCGGATCCCACTTTCAACTGTAGGTCCCACTTCGGGTAGCCTTTCTGAGCATGAAATGGAATTAAAACAAAATTGGAACACGGTAACCCATCACAACACACGCGCAGAGAGCGTTGAACTTAATGACTGACAACTAGACAACTACATCGAACTTTCAGCGAAGCTGAAATAAGGTCTATTTGCCATGCCAAATAGTGTGAATTTTCAGTCTCGTGGTGCCTTCTATACGAAGTGCACGCAATTCAAATGTGAGGGTGAGTCGAGCTATGTTTCATTCAATAAGACTTCACTTCAAACACATTTTGCTCTATAGCTGTCGATTTCGAATGGGCATCTAAGACTGGTTGCTTAGCGGACCGGATTTGGAAAAAATCACGAACTGTCATAGTTCCAATCACACTACAGACATAGCAAAAATTGTTCGCCTGAAGATGAGAGAAGAGGTGATCTCTTGATATGTCTCGAAATATATAGATAGAATATATAGTCAATCAAAAAGAAAAACAATGGATAATGTCCAATTAAGTCGAAACGCTGTTTGAATCGGTGCTCATTCACAGAGCAGAAGAGTTATTTTGACAAAATCCTGTTTCCCTGCTGGCTGCTTCGGGAAGAAGGGCTTTGTAAAGTTGCCGCTTCTTGCCCAAGCGGTAGGCCTAATTCGTTGTTTGGCCACGAGTTCCTTCGTAGGTAAACGCGGCAACAGAGGATCACTGCCATAAAGGTGGTTCCCGCGCCGGCTGAAAGAGCGACGGGAAATTGAAAAACCATTGTCACTAACTTCAGACAGACATCTAATCATTTCCTTCGAAGCTGATCCGAAGGGACAACAAATACCAAAAAAACGCCATGAATTAAATGATAGATTGGTCCGTCCTTCTGTTGATGGATGGCAATCCATATTAACAATAATAATCGTAAGCTTATCATTAAAGAGTCAACAATCAAAGCTAATACGCATCTATTGATCAGAAATTACTAGTGTGTTAAAGTTGTTTTTGTACCTTTTGTACCTCTTCTGCCACTTTCGGCTAATGAGGATGAGTGACGATTAGATTAAATTGACACCATGATACCAATACTGAAGCCGTGACTCGAACCCGGAAATTTCGTGGTATCGGAAGTGGACCATTTAACCGGAAGTGGACCATTTAACGCGCTTGGTCACCAAAGAGAACCTTCTCTGCGGTCAAGCGCGGTTAGTGATGGTCTAACGATCCAGACACCGAATGTTCCGGGTTCGAGTCCCGCCCGGACGTTTGTCAATTTCTTAATCGTCAGAAATCCCTTCACAATCTAAGACATAACACTTTATCAAAACTTCCTTCCCCTCCCCTCCACCTTAAATTTAATACCCAATCTTCCCAACAAAATTTCCATGCCAATTTTAGACTTCCTGTTGATATTGCTCCCTCCAAAAAAAGCAATCTAAGACGTAATAGTAATACACAAGAGTTGGGATTTCCTGCCCCCCAAAATAATTATCAATCCCGCTACCTGAAAATCCCACTAATTTCATTAATCGCCCACCATAATTTCCCTATCAATCTAAGGCCTAATACGTAAGAGTTGGATATCGCCCCCCCCCCACCAATATTACTTATTACCCGTAACAATTCCCCTGGCAATCTACAAATTACTATTTGTATAATAGCAATGGCTAATTGATAACGTAATTAAACTTGTTCCCTGTTTACTCAGTCAAATTTCCATTACAGTCTGCGCCATAATGCCCCTCCCCCTGGGCACCACTGATTTAGAACTGTGACAACGTGATAGGTGTAATGTAACTAATAGTTAAGTGTTAGGAATGGGTGCATGTGTGCTGCGCATTTGAATTTCATGTGAATCATATCTGTCAATAATGTGAATATTAATATTATAGAATATAATATAATGGTGCAGGTGTGTGAAAAAGTAACCATGAGCACCAAGGTATCAATAAGAAAGAATTGGAAAAACATAAGTTGCATATGGAGATGTGTGTAATTAGTTTTGTTCTGGGATGTAGCAAAGAACATCGGTTAAACCGTGCGGGGTTTCAATACTGTGTCCGTTGGATTCAAGCACTGCATCTAGTCGACGAGGCAAGGATTTCACGAGCAGATGTTTGGTCTTCTCCTTAAACTCTCCCAAACATCAAACACGTGAAAATGTTTTCGATTGGGAGACTTCGCTGGCCAATCTACTCTTGAAATTCCTGGGTGCTGATTAAACCAGGTGGTGGTTGCTTTCGATGTATGGGCGCTGCTGTTGTCTTGATCGAAAGTCACGTGCGGAATCTCATCTTCAAGGTGTCTCTCCCGCACGCTGGGAAGCGTGTGGTTTTCCAGCACTGCGATGTATTCCTGCGAATTCATTCTCGAGGACACTTCCACCAATCCACCTACTCCAGACGAACTGATCCATCCCAACACCGCCACGGATATCCTGCCACACCTAGCATGAGTAGAAATGTTCTCTGGGTCGTAGCGAGTGTTGTCGCGCCTCCAAACATAACCCTGACAATTTTCGTCAGACGAAAATACTTTTTTGTCGCTCAAAATTACGTTCTGCCAAAATTCTTGAGGAGCTGGTAAATATTGTAAAGAAAACTGAATAGTGCTTCCTGATGGAAATGCATCATTGCTTCTTTCTTTGCCTCTCGACGCGGGTATGAACTGTTGCAGCATGGCACTCCAGTTTCAACTCTTGGCGAATCTTCGTTGTAGCCATGAAGGGATTGCCCTCGCTCATCTCAATGATGCCTGCATCTTCTTCCCTGGTTGCCTTCCTCGGCCGGCCTTTGTTGGGTCTTCACTTCATTCCTTGGTCCCCTTTTTCCTCGTAACACCGAATCCAACGCCTGACGCATGAATCGTCCACACCAAGGGTCGTAGCAATCTGTAGTGCAGCAGATCCGCCGCACAAGAACATGCGGACTATTTCCTCTCTTGTAAATTCCGAAAGTAAGGCATGATGAAATGATATCGTAAAGGAACATTCGGACCGAAGGGACATGCTGCACGTGGCACATGCCTCTTGAAAACACCTTATCATTGGTGCATGTAGAGTTTCACGCCCATTCCGGTGCAGAAAATTTCATTTTATTGGTTCCGTTGCAAGTGGCATGCTCAAGGCATAGATACGAGTAAAACTGCTGCAGGATCTCGAACGAAGCACCCACCGGGGCTCGAATTAAAGCCAAAGCGTGGTGGCAAAAGGCAAGCGTGAAGTTACTGCATCTGAGATTTACGTCAAGCAGGGCCTGCGTGGTGTGTGCAAAGAAACTCACGCTTGCTTTAGGAAATAAGGATACTATTGAATCAATGCAATATAAAAGAGTATATACCGTAAAATATACATTATTATTGACTCATGCATTCCCTGAAAAAAATGCATTGTTTTCTCGCACATTTCTGTCCGCAATGAATATAAATGTATAATCTATTAAATTAAGCAGGTGCATGCAGATTTAAAAATATTGATAAGATAATTCAATTGAATTGAATTGAATTGTTGTTTTTTTAAGTCCACTTTGTGCACAGAAAGGCTAATTGGGACTGGACCTACAGTTTATAGTGGGTTCCGAACCACTACGTTCCTCCACCGGGTATCGAATCCGGGACGCCTTGATTAAAGGTGACGACTCTACGATTGCGCCATAGGGGAGGCCCTAGTCCTCTTCTGCCTCTTGCGTTAATCGCGATAATACGGATGAATTATCAATTTATAAAATTGTGACGGAACAAACTCAGCGATACATTCATGCCTGACCAGAGTTCGAATCTGGAACATATGACCTCGCTTCGCTAGAAAGGCTGGCAGAAATGTATCGGAAAAGTGTAGAAGCACCAAGAACCGGTTTCACCCAGCACAGACAATGAAATCATTTACAGCGACTCGCTGTGGCAGTGTTGCTCGTCACCCCCTCCCCCTTACTCGCAGATAGCATAGCCTTCTCAGCACCGACCTGCTGATGGAAGAGTGGAACCACAAGCAAAACAACCTGCGCAGACCCACGACTTCTGTGCACCGTACTCCCGCGAGGAGGGGCGGGGGAGAGTGGACCATGCTTCCTTATGGCCCGAACTGAAGGGAAGAAGGGAGATCTGCGCGGGTACTTTTCGTCCCAAGGATTTTTTTCGTTGTGGTCGATCTATACTTTTCGTTTCAGGCATATTCCGACTGGAAGGTTTCTGGCACCCCTCCGCCCCCCCCTTCCCACCATGGTTAATAAATGAGACCCTTGCACTTTCAAAACCCTTATCGCAAGACAAAGCTGGCATCAATTTTACACCACCATACAATAAGATTTACACGGGAAACATTTCCTAAAATATTTTCTTGATTCGGACTAAGGGCAAATTAAAAATAGTCAAAGAATTAAATTACTGAAAATATGGAAAAGCGCGATACCGAAATCTGTAATGAGTGCGAAGGGAAAATCGAGAAATCGAGAAATGGAAAAAAATTAAGTATAAAAATATTCGAATAACCAGATTAAGAGAGAAAGTTATCACGGCTCGAACAATGCAAATGAAAAACAAACGGGAATACGAATTGAAATATACGACAATCGGAATTAGACTAAAGGAAGCAAATTTTAATAAACGTAGAAAGAAAACATAATGAAAGGAGCGCTGTTTCGACGGAAGCTCATATTTGTTGTTCGAATCCCACTCTACACTGTATGTCCAGATGCATTTACACTTAAAACAAACTTCGTGGAACTTTTTCCAAATCAGATGTCGCCAAAAATTTAGAAACAAAAAGAATAACTCTGAAGGAAAAATGCCGAAAGCGTTATTGCAAAATGAAAAAAAAAAATCTTCACATATTCGTTCGGAAGTGGTAAAAGAATAATAAAAAACTCAAGCATAAATGTTAATAACACTTGTTATTATTACCAGAGACATTCTCAAAATAAACTTCATGTCCGTTAAAATCAAATCAAGAGGAAAGCAAGATCTCCACCCGGTCGCGTGAATCTGTGGCTAGATTCAAGAGTTGGAAACACTACGCTTCTCGCGAGCTACTATTCCTGGCGAAACTAGATTATATAAAATTCCGGGTTGCATAACCGTAAGGGGGGGCGTTTCATTCGATTTCGAGTGTACTTGTTATACCGTACTTGTCGATAGTATTTCGTTCTCATAATGGCGGCCGCGCGAGATGTAAACAACGTATCACTTCACACTTTTAAAATACGATAACTATCCAACCGAGAAGAATATCGCATCGCATTAAATGGTTTTAGGTAGAGAAGAACGGCGCTGATAAAATACGTACTTTACAACGTTTTCTGTACACGTATGGAAGAATATTTTAGCTTTTTCAATTGTAAACATGCCTTTCGTGCTGTATGCACTCGGAAACCACAGACAAAAAAGGCTACTTTGCAAACTAACAGATTATCTTCATATGGCCAAACTTTGCTCTGATTGGCTGTTCCAAAGAATCTAGTCGAAGAAGTTAGTAGCAATTAGAACATGTCCTATTCCTCAAAACCAGTCAAGCAGTCAGCCAGGCGGCCATGATTACTACCCAGAAAGTCAGTTCATCGCCAACTAGGGAATTCCAACTAGAAATCCAGTTCCGTGTGATAGGGGCTTAAGTCATTAATTGATCTGACGTTTGTCAGCAACATGCAAAATATAATCCAACATGGTGTCGGTGAGCCAGTCAGCAATAGCGATCATAGAATGACGCACGTTGTACTTGCGTATACCAAACCAGAAAACGTGAACAGAATTATATACCACAGAAAATACAGTGATATTGATTATGATAAATTCGTGAAGGATGCAGAAAAAATTAACTGGGGAAAAATATATAGCACCGATAACTTAGATATGAAAGTAGAGTATTTCAATGCTAACTTACTTGATCTCTTTGACAAGCACGCGCCAGCCCGTAAAACACGAGTTCGTAACAAACGTATGCCGTGGATTACATCGAATGTGAAGCTGTTGATGAAACTGAGGGACAATGCGTTTCGTAAATTCAAACGAACCGGAAGTGAAATTGCATGGAAGGAATACAAAGAACTGAGAAATTTCACGACATCCGTTATTCGTCAAGAAAAAAAGTGTTACTTTGAGCATAACATCAATAAAACACAAAGACAACCAAAGCATTTATGGAAGCAACTGAAATCTGTAGGCATTGGCTCTAATAAAAATCTCCCCTCCACGTTTGACAATGCGAACGAGATAAATGAACACTTTATTAATTCAATTGATAGTCTAAATATCGACCAACGTCTGATATCTCAAGAATGTTTAAAATTTAGTAACCAAAAGTTTAATAATATGCTTCCCGAATTTGCTTTTAAAAAAGTAGATGACTATATTGTAAGAAAATGTTTGTACGAAATCAAGTCTACTGCTATTGGTACAGATGGAATATCAACTACAATGCTGAAGTTATCGCTACCTTTTATTTTGCCTATTATCACACATATTATTAACTTTTCGCTCGAGAAATCCGTATTTCCCAGGAAATGGAAAGAAGCTTTGATAACACCACTCCCTAAGACGACCCGACCAACTAATGTAAACGACCTTCGACCTATTAGTGTTCTGCCTGTGTGTTCAAAACTACTAGAAAAAATAATCTATAAACAGACATTTAGCTTCATTGCCCAAAACAATATTCTTCCACCCTCACAGTCAGGATTTCGGCCGGCACACAGCACTGCTACGGCTTTGCTGAAAGTCACAAATGACGTCCTCCAGGCTATGGATAAGAAATTCCTCACTGCATTAATATTATTGGACCTGTCCAAAGCATTTGATACGGTACAACATAAATTACTACTCAGTAAACTGAAATATTACAGTTTTTCACAATCTACCCTTAACTGGTATTTTTCATATCTAAGTAACCGAAATCAACGTGTAAAACTGTCGCCTACTTTAATATCTAATAATTTATATATTTCATCTGGTGTTCCACAAGGATCTATACTAGGTCCCTTATTGTTTACGATTTATATTGCAGACCTACCCTCAGTTGTCAGATACTGTAACGTACATTCATATGCTGATGACACTCAACTAACCAAATCATTCAATCCAACAGAAATTGCAATAAGTATTGAATACATAAGTAATGATTTGGGTGCGATAAAAACATGGTGTGATGCAAATGGCCTTAAAATTAATGCTAATAAGTCATGTTATACATTTATTGGAACTCGAAATGCTATTGGTTCGGTCGAGCACACTAATGCAACAATTAAAATAAATGATGATGTCATACCTAGAGCTCAAGTAGTTAAAAGTCTTGGACTGATATTTGACACTCGTCTATCGTGGGATGAGCATATTAGCCGCCAAATCAATAAATCATTTGGAACACTTAGATTCTTGTTTAAATTTAACAAACTATTATCTTCAGAAATCAAGCAGCGATTAGTTGAAACACTCATATATCCATTTCTCGACTACTGTGACGTAGTATACTCTGGTAGAATAAATAAAACTTTACAAGCAAAAATTCAAAAATGCCAAAATGCGTGCATGCGGTTCATATTTTGCATCCCCAGGCGTGAACATATTTTACCTTCCATAAATAATAAGAATATCCTCAATATGTACCGTAGGCGACTACTGCATACATATTGCCTTATACATAAAATTATTACATCTGGCAAGCCGTCGTATCTGGCAGACATGTTGATCCCTCGCACCAGTATTCACACCCACCATACAAGAAATAATTTCAAATTTAACCTTCCACTCTGCAACACACAGGCATATCAGGCGTCGTTTTCATATTTTGCAGAAAAAATATGGAGTGCCCTACCTAAGAGCATGTCGAGCATATCTAAAATAGAATCTTTTCGAAATGAAGTAAAGAATTTTCTTTTGGCAGAGCAGAGATTGTGTTCAAATACTATGATGTAACTTGTATGTTTATGTTATGTATTTTGTCTACATATTTTTTATTTATTTATTTATTACTCATTTTATTTTTATGTAGTTGTCTTTTCACAATTTTTGTATCATTTTATTCATACATTTATTACAATTACTTTATCAATAGATTTTGTAACTAAATCATACAGTTTATTGTACACTGTATTAATATTGTAATAACATAAGAAATGTAAATTTAAATGTAATCGATGACACGGGTTAGGTGGCAGAACAGCCTCAGGCTGAACCTCGCCCACGCAAATAAAGAATTTGAATTTGAATTTGAATTTGAGGGGTCAGAGTATCGCATTTAGCCGTCTGAGTTTGAGCCCCGAGGCACAATAAAATATTAGTGTATTGGAAGTCAAAGATAGTCTGGGATTATCATAATTGGCAGCTGAGTGTGTTATTGAAGTCATATGGTAAAAGATTGAAATTATATATATATACACACACGTAGATATACTGCGTCTATAAAGCTTTTAGAAAATTTTCCAAAAATACTCTTCCGAAAGACCACTTTTTGAGATGGGCGTGGTGCCGTAACCGAAACTCCAACGTCGAAACCCAGTACCTGGCGTTGTAGACCACTCGGATCCCGATTTGGACACCAATCCTTGACGTGAAAAATCCCCCAAAACGCTCAAAATTCGAGTTCCGGACAGGTCCCTCCTTGCAACTATCCGAATGGTTTATTTCATACTATAATAATGTTCAATAACCAGTGTGCGAATGTACCGGCGGGGGGGGATTTCGGGGATTTTCTTTCCCCTAAAAAGAATTTATCTCCGGCAAAATAAAATTATTTTTATCCCTGCCAGGAATGTTTTACACTCCTCAAAGAAAATGGAATTCAATGCATATAATAACTATTTCTTGACTGCGTAACAAAAACAATTAAAATATCATTCGTGTCCATTCATGGTGCAGTCAACAAAGATTTCCCTGCGGAAAATTATGCAGCCTTGTAGAATAAAGAAGAAAAGTATTTTGCAACTGACCAACCTCACCGATGGTAGAGTGGAATTAGGCTTCGACCCGGAAGTATTATAATTACTAAAGAAATGATCTTTTGAGGTGTTGTTCATCTACTTCAGAGTAACTTATAGTCAGAATGATAAAACCGGTCTCTTGGAAAAATCTAGATACGTGAGGTACAATGAGGGGGACGAAATAGGCTTTGCCATGAATATTATGAAGAATACATTTTGACACAAAACTTTATCAGAAGGTTATTATCTATTCATTTATTGTAGAAGTAGCTGAAATGTGTTACATGAAGGTTTACTAGAGTGTAAAAACAGAATGGTAGAATTTGGTTTTGTATTAGTTGGAGTTTCAAGTCCTCATTATACACAGTAAGGCATAATAAGGGACTGGAGATACAGTTTAAAGTGTGATCCGAACTACTGTGCAATATGCCTCCAGCTGGTATCGAACCCGGGACTCCTTGATTACAAGACGATGACGCTGCCACTCTGCGATCGGGGAGGCCACTCGAATTGTAAAAGTACAGTGTGGTGCATAAGTCAGTTGACCCTTGGAACCAATGACAGAATGCGGAAGTAATGCTCGAAAGAGTTCACTGATAATGATATTTCGTGATCACGGGAATGTTAGGTATGCCATGCGATTTTGATTTCTGGGGAATGGTTAAGGACATGGTGTACTTCTCAAAACCGACACATGTAGCGTGTTTGGATGAACTGAATTTGGAGTCACCTGCATTAACTTTAAAAAAATATAGTGGAAATTTATGAGCTGGCACGTTGTAACATAAATGCTTTGAAAGGTTTAAGTATATGTGAAAATATGAAAATCTATGAACATCGGCGTAACGAGGTGGGTCAAGGGGGTGATACTTTCCCACAACTCACAAATTTTCAGGTTTATGATAATGTACGAGTTAATGGGACTTTTGTTAACATCACGGAACCTGAGGAGCAAAGTAACAAATAATTATTATGATTTTGCAAATGTTGCCATTATTTTTTAAATTAGTCCTTGATGATATTTTAATGGGGTTCAAAACTGTTTTAATTTATATTTGCTTTATTTGTTAGTAAATTCCTGAATATAGAAAAATCAATTTTTCATCAGGATACCCCCCCCCATCCCCCATAAAATTAGGCTCCAAGTTTGTTTCAAAGTTCATTCTCAGTTTACGCCTGTGTGTATAAAAGTTACACTAAAAGCATGAGAATATTGTGATATAAAATGTACGGAGTCACTAATATTACTGGAGACAGTGTAAAAGATCTGTGCTATTCAAAAACCTAAAATAATTGGATAAACAGTTTCATCTCCTCCCAACATGGACGATAAGGTGCCAGGAAGATGAAATGTTTGAGGTCATTAAAACCTACGCATTCCAAAAGGATGTGTCGAACTTTTAAAATAACATTACATACAGGGCAGAGCGAATAATTCACTCTTGCAGAAAATATCAATGGGTGAGATGGCCGTGTCCAATGAGAAGCCGACTTAGTACTATAGCTTCTCTGCGGGAGGGACGGTGTGATGAAAAACATGCACCCATGATGAGTTTGACAGTGTAGAGCTTGTTTTCCGTTATACCACCATGCCAAATCTCAAGGAGGAAAGAACGAGACACACTCTGAAGGTCTCTGGCCGATGCAAGGTGGAAAGCACTTCGCTCTCTGCATGACCAGACTTTGGCAGCAGCCGCTTCGTTGCCTTTTATGGACACACTGACAGAGAAGGACGCTGACCGTCGAAAAATTCACTGCACTATCGGGTGTAGGGAAGGGACTCGGAACACCCTGAAGGATTCAGAATAAACGAGGACTCTCTGCAAAGTGTGAACTTCAGCAAAGTATAACACCAATAGTATTGCACAGAGTTCTGCCATGTAGATGGAACAAGCAGAATGTATAATAAATCTGTAACTGTGGAAGTTGACAACAAGGCACAACCTATTGGTTCTACCGGTATTGACCCATCGACATAAAAGCCATTAAAATTGTGATCGAAGCTGTAAAAACCATAGGTGTTTCTGCCGTTAGGAGAGCAGTTAGAGACAGGTTAATGGAAGATGCAGGTAATTCCCAAATGGCGAGAGACGGAAAAAGTGGAGGGACGCCAAGCAGATCGCTATCAACACCAAGTTCTGATGGTCTCGTGAGTGCGAACATAGAGTGGCCTTGTGACACGGGGATGTAGGCAATTCACATAAACCTTCTCCCGTCAGGGACTGTGATAAGATGGATGGGATAGCATCGAACGCAGATGGTGGCAATGATGAAGAATAAGTAGTCTTTGCAGAGATAACAGGGGGCTCCGATACTTCCATAAACAAGTAGACGATTGGATCGGTACGAAATGTACCTGATCAGAGACGAATAGCAGCACGACAAACAGCGTTGAGGATGCGAAGTTGAGAAGGACGAGCATAGGAATGAACAACGCATCAACAATCGAGGTTTGACCTATTGAGAGAACAATAAATTCGAAAGAGAACAATGTGATCAGGACCCCAAGGTGTGTGACTTAACACACGGAGGAGTTTGAAAAGTTGTAGACAAGATTACTTCAGCTGGCAGACAAGAGATTGCCAGGAACCGAAATCCACCGAAGGCTTGCGTCACAAATGTGTGTGATATTGAGAAGATCAAAAACGGTGGGACAAGTATTATACAAGAAGGAGCAGCAAAATAGCAATTCGCATCCACTACTGCCATGATTCTTACCCAAGGGTAACTATCGACGAAGTGGAAAGTCATCTGCACATTAGTCCTCTATGTTGTGATGCAAGCCTTCGGTAGATTTCTGTCCCTGACACACTTTCAGACCTCCAAAAAGAGGTTACTGATAGCTTTTCTTCTTTGATGCAAATAAGGGGTGATACTTGCAAACTCCATTTACATGCGCGCGCAAAAATTAGAGTAAAAAAATATTACATCAAATGTGCAGATAATTATTGACCAACCCTCGTATATAGAACGACTTCCCCAGGCTTGCATCCTCTGGAATTTTGGATTTGAATTGTCCTAACATTGGGGAACATTCCCATAAAATGTCATTTTTGTGAGTATTTAATTTCGGGTTGAGCAAAATTTTAGTGATCAATGTTTTTTTATATATACAAGTGGAGGTGACGTGGCCATTTTTACCTGATAAGAACACCAAAAAAGGAATACCTGATTATGAAGGACAAATATACAATAAATCAATGACAAATGCATATTCCATTGATATGTCCACGATGAAAGCAGTGTCGCCACCTCAAAGACAATACACAGTTAAAGTGCACATACGTATTGACTGACCCTCGTATGTAGAAAAATTTGGCCAAGCTTCCATCCTTTGGTATTTTGGATTTGAGTTGTCAACATTGAAAACGTTCCAACTAAAAATATTTTCTTTGGTGTTTAATTTCGGTTGAGACCACATGCACAACAATGCTAATTACGCAACAAAGAACGAAAAGGTTTCTAGGGTGGTGAATATATACAGGTAAGTAAGCATTGATTTTTTTTTTTTAGATATATATTCTTGAATATTAAATATAGTTGTAAATTAAAACACTTGAATGTATTTAAAATTAATGGATTTGAGTTGCTGACCCATAATAACAATCCGGGATTCGAACCTGTCACCCATGTAGTGGTAGCGTGTTATGCTAACCACTCGGCCACGGCGGTCATCTCAAAGTATTCGGCTGAATTTGATTTGATTTAGTTTATTTTACTTTGCGTTTTGTGCCTCTTGACTAATTTGCGAAGATGGGGATGAGTGATGAAATGATGAAATTGATGAATGGACATTCACAAACAACCAAGCCCGACCGGGATTCGAACCCGGGACCCTTGGCGTCGCAGCGCGATGTGCTAACCACTCAGCCACAGGGTCGGGCTGTATTCGGCTGAAATAGTGTTTCATTGATGGTAAGGCGTTTTGGCAAATATTAAAAAGTGTGGTTCAGTAAAGGCATATATTTCGCTGTCGTCTGTAAATAAATAACAAGGGTGATATTTGAAGAGGGGATGAGGGCGAATCCCAGCTATGCTTTTTGCATCCCTCTTCTAGTTGCTAAGACGAAAAAGTGAAGACTAGTGGAATGGCGCGCTATGAAATATTTCCAAGAACATAAAATACGAGATTGATTCAAAATGTAAGGTAACAAGAGCACTTACTAGTATCATATCCCTCCTGTTTTTTGAATTTCCTGCCAGACTCGCGCAGAAGAGCGTAGCCTTATTACACAGCCTTTAGATGGCGCATATGTTGCGTCAGACCCTCGCAATATCAGTTGGAACATGCATGCTCTCACGGAAACATGGTCAAGCCTGGAAGTGCGTAGTGTGATCAGGTTTTTGTGTCTAAAGTGCACCTCACAGCTGAAATTCATCGTCAACTGGTTGAGGTGCAGTGGCCAAGCGTAGAGTTCCTAGCAGGGTAGGCACAGAAGTGCGAAAATTTCCATTAGTTGCTTAAATCTGTAAAAAGAAAGGGAGAGGGGTGGGGGTGGGGTGGCTATGTCATGGAGAGTGGCTCAATGTCTCTCCAGACCGCTTCTTTACTTGCCAGTGGCGTGACATTTTCAAAAGTGTTGTTAACGGCCATCAGTATGATAATTATGTCTTAGACGTTCTCCTCCCACCCACCAGATGTCATCGATCTAGATTTTTGTTCATTTCTGTTTTTTTATTTGTTTGTATTTTTTCAACCCCTGATTTATGCACTCACCTCCAGAAAGAACTACCAATCATGGGACATCGCGAAAATCCAACGAATAGTGCTCGAGCCCTGTTGTCAATTCTTCATCACTTTTTTCTAAATTTATTTATTTATTTTGAAATTGAGGTGAAAAGGGCTAGAAGAACCCCATAATTATCGGGTCAGTCTGACGTTTGTGCCTAGCAGACGACAGAATTCCGCACTTTCAGCGACTGTCAGTTTGGTACGAACTACTGTTGCCAACTTAGTTTTTTTTAGCAAGACTTCCTCGCACCGAGGAAAACATCATTGTTATCTGTTGTCTAACTAAAGGAATGGTTGTAGTTAATTCCAGTCTTGGTTTTCTAGATAAATGAATTTCTGACACCTGTATGTGCAAGTAAACATAATTTAAATTTTGAATATTTTCGTCTCATTTGTTCTGCTCTATGCTAATCGTGACGATGAGAATGTATGGAGAATGAATTAAAGATGATCAGGAAACATTGGCACGGCCACAATTAGGTCACCTGGCTTCGTAACGTGTTAGGATGACCACTATGGGGCTTTCAAGAAAAAACATAAGTAAAGGTGACCTCTCTCATTCAGTGTGTATACTTCGCATCCTAGTTTGTTCTACCCCTTGTGTTAGTAGACACCTTTACGTGATAATAGAACATAGGATCCTTGTTTGGGACCCGGCAACACAACAGGTTACTATGTAACATATAAACAGGTTATAATAATTGTAGTTGCTTGAGAGAATAGAATCCCAATTTTAGGCGCAATTTAGCTCTTTTCTGCCAATCCAATGTGACAACACTGGCCTGTTTCGCCAGATCTGAAACAGTCATGGCCGTGCAATAACCCCATAACCCTCTTTGTCCTAAACCCAAAAAAGTCTTCCCTTGCATTGTACTCTCATTGACCGCCCTCTTCTCTTGTTATCTCTTCAGGGTAAACGAAACTGCCTACCTCTTCGCTTGTGTCGGCTGCATAAAAAAATGTCTGCTTGTAATATTATTTATTCAACGACAGTGTTAACGCATTAAATAACGTTTCAACAACTTTGAATTTTTTTAAATATTTTGCTGTCACTTGCCACTGCTACTTGCAAAGGAAAATATAGTTGAAAACATTTTAGAAATGATCGTTATAAGAAGGAAACATGAAAGACCAAAAGTGGGTCCTACCTTACTGATGATTACATCTTCACTCAATTAAGAACTCGATTGTTCTTGTTGTTCTTGCATTTCAGTCCAGCACTTCTTGCATAAATCTGATCGCTGCACACGACACGAATCAAAAACAAAGCTCTGCCGCCAGGAAGCTCGCACTCCGAGCCAAGCTCCCTTCTAGCGTCGTGAGCAGGAGACAAGTTTTCACAGAGGGGGGAACGAGAGAGGGAATCCCCGTTCACGATAAAAATAAATTATTCTATTCCCAGTGAAAGTAAAACTACTTTGTAAATATAAGGCGTAACTATCATTTTAATTTACGTAATTTGGTATGAAGACTTACTTTATAAATATAAGTTCTTTGGACTTTCTGTTTATGCTACGGTGTTGGGTGAATCGACAAGACCATCAGCACTCTGACCAGAAAACGAAGTCAGAACTACAGTACTCCGTAATTTTTAATTTCACTTACACTTGTCGATGAAAGGAAGGAAAACCTAAGTTTCGTACAAAATATGGAGAATGTACAATGAAATAGAAGTCTCTCTGCACGAACACAGGCTAATGTTTATAAAAAATGCTGGTACACCACAAATTTCCAACCCTGGCGGAAATGCAGTGTTGCTGACATTCTGTTCGTCCTAGTGGGTAACACCGCGAGGCCGGCCTCAGGAGTACGTTATATGCATACGTACAGTACTCGTAAGATTAGGCTTCCCGCATATACGACCGTAGGACGGAATGTGAAAAGAGGCCCCAGCAAATGTGCCTCACTCCGTGGAAAGTTCGTATACTGGACAGGGTTAGAATGTTTTTGTAATTATCATAAATGAAAATTCCAAACTTTTCCATTGCATTACATATGTCTTGACGAAATAAGTAAATACGCCTTTAAAAGAGTAATGGCGTGGGTAGGCCCGGTCTCCTGGCCTCATAGGACGCTTCGCCACTGTTGAGGTGTACAGTGCTAATGTGATCACGGAAACAGGCGTAGGTTTGGTTTACTGAGTCCGATAACAGCAGGAGAAATGAGGAACGATCCTCTTGGCCAAGCACGTCCACCACAGATGACACTTTGTGCCGTATTGATGGGTGTGATTCAGGACGATCGTCACATTGGACTTAGCGATATTGCTAAGGAACTCAACATCTCAGTGGGCAGTGTGCACAAGATCGTTCAAGAGCAAATGGACTACTGAAAGACGTGTTCACGCTGGGTGCCAAGGGAACTCCCCCAATGCGTTTCCGGTGGGAGGTACTGGACCATCCACCCTACATCCCCGACATGGGACCCAGTGATTTCCATCTCTTCAGACCATTGAAGAACCAGCTCGGTGGTAGGCGATTCATAAGCGATACGGAAGTTCAACAAGCCGTGGCTTCAGGGACTTGACGCAGATTTGTTCTATGCCGGCATTCATGCCTTGGAGTACAGTTAGACCAAACATGGTGACTATGTTGAAAAGTGATGTCTATCAGTGTCATACTACTGTGTTTCAGTATATCTGCCTGTGGTATAAAGTTTGCCCATGAGAGCTCTTGTTAACTTACTCTTTGAATCACCCTCGTAACATTAGACACGTTCCTTCTGCAATGTTCTGTTTCTAACAATTAAACAGGCTCAAATCGTGGATGGTAGTCAGCAACCCCAACTGGGATTTTTTTTCAATTAAATGTATATTTTTAATACTCTGATACTAAGAAAACTAATTGTGCAATGAAAGATTTTTCCATGTTGCTATTTTGCGTACGATCAGGGATTGAATTGATAGTTTGGCAGACTTGAAATTTTGCTTTTAGGTTAATCTGTCAGAACAATCGAATGCACAAGACACAACAAATGATAATAATTATATCGTAACGAACCGTAAAGTTCGTGGGATCTTACGAGTACCTAGAATGTTAACCAATTACTCAATGGGTGATGTAAGTTACTCATCATTCATCCTCTGATGAGAGCACTCGTCTTTGGCATGACGAGTTAACGCTTGGCAATGCGAAAGGTCCAAAATAAAACTAAGGAACTAAACTGCAGAAAAGACAATGGTCACTCGTTGTGTTTTGTGAACCTTTGAACCTAAATCATGGCTGGGTGTTAGGATAATTACCTGTCTATCTGAAGTATTAAGCTGAATAGAATATGCGAAGTCCTCTGTTGGCTTCTCAATTTGTCGACCAGAGCGTCGTCTCACTTATGCCCTACTGCTCTCCTAACCACTTCTCCCTTCTCAACTCCAATCCAAAAGTCAGTCCCCTCTCAGCTTGTCTCACCTCTATATCACTAGGCCATCGAGCTCTTCCTCCATGCCGAATCGTGTTTTTAATTGCCACTATGCAAACCGCCGACTCCATAGGCAGAAGAAACTACCTGTTTCCTGAATACCTCAGGAGGTTTGCATAGCACAACACAGTGCATTGTTTACATGCCTCAGAGGCTGAGACAACTGAGAAAATCAAGTGAATGGCCTGGTCAACGTGAAGCATTCAGAGAGACTTTATAAAATAAACATATAATCTTAGGGATTGATAGCTGAGCCGATACCGAAGCTGATGTATCGGTATCGGAAAGCATCAGTTGTAATTCATCTACCGATACCAGCCGATATTTTCCCGGCATATTGATCTTTCACGGGGTCCACAAAAATGCCTCTTGACACTTTCGCGTTGTCTAATTATCCTGTGAATTATGCAAAATTAAAACTTTCTTTATATTTTGCACAAACGTTTCACGAAAAACTATATTTTGTGATTACATAATATCTATTTTAATATTCAGATGCACATTTTGAATATTCTAAAGCATATTTCTTGGTAAATTGGTGCTTATAATTGGTGAAGAATATTTACACACTATTATTGTTCAAGAAATTTAACATATTTTAATTACCGCAATTTTCAAGTTTTGTATCGGTGGAAAGTAGTATCTGCTCAGCCTTAATAATTAACACATAAAAAAAGTTTTAACAAAAACCACAAGCTACAACAAGACAAGTTGAAGGAACATAGAACACTTCACGCTCTGCTATACCTCGTCGTGGCAACATCGCATCTTTAAGTAAAGGAAAACTTATATGAATGCAATAATTTGTAGTAAAGGGTTGAATTGAAATGGAAAATGGAGTGAAACATGTAAAAAATTATACGAACCGGAACGGCGGTTCGTTGCCATTTCTGACGAGACGGAACGGGAAAGTTCCAGATATTCACGAACCGGAACACCTTTCCAGTCCGCTGCGGTCCATTTCCAACCCTTCCTGACGCTTCAAGAATAGTTACCTGAACTTTTGCCCACTTGAAATTGTTCAAATACCACCGTGATTGTAACATATAATAAAGAAATATTTGTAAATTATCTGTATATTTCACCCCAAACATAAACTGAATTATTGTAAAAAAAATATTGGTTAGTGTGATGTCATGCAAGATTGCTCTACACTACTTGAACCAAGTAGCGAAGCGTCGACTGACGAAGGAGGTAAGCGACTATATAGACAGCTATTGTATATATACATATATATAATTGTTGATTCAAATTTTGGCCCCCCCCCTCCCCATTCATATTATGTCGACGCCTCTCACATAGAGGACATAAACATTACTCTCCATCCAAGCACAGAAACACATGCATGGAGGATGTTCTCACCACAATAAATATCAAACTCCTGGAAGTGTAGCACAAACCCTACATGAATTCAGGTAAACCGGATGTTTGTCGCCTCGCTTCCGCGATTTTCATTTTTACACTTTTCTGTGATACTAACCTATTTCCTTAATTTTATCACTCACGGAAGAGAAGATATATCAGTTTGGAGAAAGAAATTATGCTGTGGAATGAGAACCATTACAACAGAAAGAGTATGCATACAGTATTTAATATAAGTGTCATAATAATACAAAATGTTTCTTTGTTCTTAATGTGTACAATGTATACGATTTAGATTGTGCTGTTTACAAATATCAGAAGATAGTTCTTTTTCTTTTCAGATACTTTTTTTCCACCCCAAGTTCTGCTCAAAAGCGATTAATTTATTAAAATTACTTGTAAAGATTGTTAAACAGCTCACTTGAATTATCGTGTAAATAATTGGACAGTTGCCAACACTGTAGTTGTCAACACTGGTGACTTAATTTGAGCTGGACTCAGGGTGTAGACATTCCTCTTCCGGAAACAAAAGCGCTCGCACTTTCCACCTTTGCCCCAACCCCTAATGTCAACTTTTTTACGCGTTTTAAAATTCGCGAAATACAAAACAATTTGTAATTTAAGTGACCTGCATGGAATTTAGAGCAATGATAATAGCTTCTATCAGTTATTTTATGATTAATAATTATTAGAATCCTTGTGATCTTCTTTATGTGCTCATGAAGTCACGCATTGGTCATTGGTCTGCTGGCAATGTTTCCTTCTGCTTTCGGAGAAGCACTAAGATCCTCAGCTTTTATGTGAGGGTTGAGGTCCGTTTCACTTACAAGATTTCACGCGTTGCCATGTGATCCTTTGGGTGCGTTGGTCCTTGCAACGGGCTGCTGAAGGAGTTTGAGGCCGTAAAATTTTGTGAAATCGATTGCGATGAAAACTAAATACGGCTAAAACATTAAGTACATTAAATAATATTTTAATGGTGCAAGCAGTGCTTGCCTTGCGTCCATTTCCTTGCGAGGCCGAGAGATCGGGAGAAGTGTGGCGGGCGGCGCTAGCGAAGATGCCGACATTTTCGACCAGTAACGTCCCGCTTACGTTTACCCTCGAAAGCGATTTGCTTCGCTCGAAATCCTTTGGAGGTTTCGAATGTGGAACACTGCATGAAGATTACGTTGCAGATTAAACCATTAAAAGTCAATGGTTTTCGTGAGCATTGATTTCAATCCAAAAGCTCCGAGCTTGAGTTGTTCTTTCCTTAGCGACTAAAGGTGCCCTGGACAGAGCTGCAAATTGAGTGAGGAACAGACTTCGAACCAAGGCCGTGTTAATTTCGTACTGTGTGAAAAAGTGTGGTTTTTGGTTACTTGCCGTGCTACTTACTTGTGTAATTGCAGTGTGTGTGTGTGTGTCTTGTGTGTAACTGAGGCGATTGAAATGCCAGCCGCAAAGTTCACGCTAGGACAAATAATTTTTATGTATTACACTTCCGTGAAAACAGACTCGTTTCGAGACGTGTGTAGGCAATTAGTACAGAAATTCCCTGGCGTTTCACCTCCAGGTAGAGAGATGGTTAGAATTACGGAAGAACTTTTGCGTGTGAATCTACATATCATCAAACGATGGCAGAATGTGTGTATGTAGGTGGTCATCACTTTGAACAACTGTTACAACATAGGATAGTGCTCATTTTGCAATATTAATATAATTAAAGATATGTCCACAAGAATAAGTGGGACGTTACTTGTCGAAAATGTCGGCATATCCGCTAGCGCCGCCCACCACACTTCTCCCGATCTCTCGGCCTCGCAAGGAAATGGACGCACGGTATATCTTCGCCACTGCTTCAGCCTTTCACAAAAGCGACACTTTGTAACAATAGGTTACAAAGGCGGCAGCTACACCCTCTAATATTTTGGCATAGAAATGCATTTAGAGGGATTTTATCACCGTTAATAAACAATACTATACTCTTTAAAAAAAAAGGATAAAGCGTCTTCAAGGCGATGAAAGCTCCAAGTAACGGGGAGAGCTGCGAGCTTCTTCAACAATGGACATTTCCAGTATGACATAAAAAAACTTTTTAAATCCATTCATATTACGGATAATGACACACAATTACATGTGCAAAATATCTCGGCGACATTTGGTTTGGTTGTCGAGAAACACGCCTTCAAACACTGCTTAAATTCAAGTCCTACGTCACAGAATTGAGAACGTCCTCTGATTGGCCTGACTTCATCACTTAGAAATGCGTGAAGGCTTCTGCTCGTCCCGTCAACTTAGCATGACCCGTGAAAGTGACAGCAAAATGTCGTTTGTTTCTGTGTAAAACAAATGTCATAACTTCCTGCAAAAATGTGTGCTTCATTTCTTGGAGATGAATTGTGTCCTAACGAGCAATATTTACCATAGTTCAGCCACTCGGTAGAGGGTGTTCTGTTAGGCTGACAAAGCAAGTCAATGGCTGAACATGTGAACAACCTTGTTCATTGCCAGAACATATGTTCTGACTGGTAAAAAATATTGTTACAAGAATGTCTTTTCTTAATTTCAATTATTTTCGTCATAATATTTCCTTCGCAAATTTTAAAATAACAATACGTTTAGAATACTCGGGTTTACATGTAAATTTCTTCAATATAAGAGGTGACAGGCTAGAAAAAGTTACGCGGAATTTTTAGTAAACGACAGACAGTTTTCTTCAGTTAATATAAATAAAATAATAATCCGTCGCGCAACAGCCCATGAAGGGCCTAGGCGTACCTACCGACTGCTGGTCTCCCTCCCACGCTTTCATTCGTCACCTCTAAGCGTGGAGATCTTCAACCGGTATTGGAATAGTCGGGGGGTCGGCCCGACGTATCCCCAGCCGTTATAGTAGGTCTCCGTGACCGGATTACGCTCACTCACTCGGAGCTCCCCAATTTCCTCACGATGGTGGGTTGCCACCGGCCCTATACGTAGGCCGAATAAATTCCGACCAGAGCCGGATTCGAACCTACGCCGTCCCGCAGCGAACGATCTCAAGACGAGTGAACGCCTTAACCCGCTCGGCTACGGAGGAGGACCTTCAGTTAATATATATATTGCAAATTATGCATTGATCCTACATTTACTTCGCTTTTCCGTCACTTTGTCTAACTGCAAAGATGAGAACTCATGGTTAATTTAGTATGTAGTATGTTCTTTAACTTCACATTTCCTGTCACTTTTGGCCAATCGCGACAATGAAGATGAAAAACTACAAGCAGTATTCGAAGTCGGGATGCAGGAGAACCCACCACCACCAGTCAGCACCCAACCTACCCACGACACGACACGAGACGAGACGAAACTTTGGTCTGTTCCTTCTCTTTTCGAAAACATTAGCTTTTCCTCTTTTATGAGACTAGCTAGCTAACTAACTAAGGAGCTAACACCTCCCCCTCCCCATGTACAAATTTTCACTTCAATAAAATATCCAGGCCGGGATTCGAACCCAGGACACCTGACGTCGTAGAAAAGAGGAGAAAATAGTCTAGTTGCTAACGTCAATTTTATTCCTGCAGCCCTTCACCCCTTCAAAAACATTTTCTCGGTGAATATCGCTCAGACGAAAGCAAGGAAAGCTGTCGTGCGTCGCTTAGCCGAAAGCAAGGAAAGCTGTCGTGCATCGCTCAGCCGAAAGCAAGGAATAGATGCCGTGCATCGCTCGATAGTAGTTTGAGAGTATGTAAGTATTGTTGCTGGTCTAACGTTAGATATTTAACCGCTTGCCTTACAGATTAAATGAAAAAAATCGTTCCCAAATTTTAGAATTTTTAAAATCCCGTTTCTTTGTCCTATATTGTATGCTCGTTACTAAGAATACATATTTTACCTGAAATATAGCTAAGAACATACTAGTAAAATATCTATACAAATAAAACTTATGTTTTATTAATGCGAGTTAACTCTGGCTACACACACATGCATGAAAAAAACGTTCATTTTTATAAACATAATATAAGAAAAGTTATTTTTAGAAAATGCTCATAATGTACGATCTCTACTGTGTATATGAAATGAGAGTTTAAACAATCCAATTCACTCTGTTGTACACATTATATATTTACATGTGTGTATATATAATGAACACATTTTGTTATCCCCAGTATATTCGGGCAATTGAAGGATATACATTTTTATCATCATACTAAACGTAAACATAATATCTTGTCTTTAAATGTTGTACATATGTTTTTAAAATCTTACAAATTGCAGTTCATATTCTAAAATTATTACATATTAGATACTCACAGTGCAGTGTGGTTAATTCTGAAGCATTTAGCTACACATTAGGCCACATTGCAATCTGAGCAGTAGTAACGTGATATTCTGCCAATCTCCGCTCACTCAGCTACACATTCCAAACATCAAGCTGGAGAAGGTCTGTTCTGTACTTCGTGGCAGAGAACCTCTACGTTAAAGAAACGAACGAGAAAATGTAATTTGGTCCGATTATACTCAGGATAATATAAAAAGTGCACCTACCTACCCAATTTTAATAATACTCTCTCCATGAAAGCAGTCCAGTTAAGATTGGACCTGGACCTTCCCCTTGCCTCCTCCACACCCCTGACCCTCCAGGGTTGCCACGCTTCTCAGCTGCACAATCGACACTTCACGCTTTGTACGTATGCGATTGATTTCGTCGGTTGAAATTGTTGCATATTGGCAACACTGTAAGTGAACGGCGTGAGACTATTTTCCTGGCTTTAGCTTTAGGATAATAAGGCAAGCGGTTGTTTCTGAAGTTGTTGTGATTGGTGAGGGACCTCTTGGAAGGAGGAAGTTCACTCTAAGCTATTGCAGGTTGAGGTAGCCTCTTTATTTCATTTGAGTTTTTGTTCTTAGTCCACTTTATGCACAGATGAGCTAATCGAGATTGGGCCAACAGTTTTTAGAGGAATACGAACCACTATGAATATCGAATCCTAGACCACTTGATTACTAGATGACAACGTTACCACTACTTTATCTTGGAAGATTGACACTTTTAACAGATTTAGTAATTTCGTAAGGAGTTGTCGCCTTTCACGTCCAGTAGCTAAGATGACAAAAGTAAGGGGAAAGGTAGCTCACAGAACTAAATTCAAATTTAGGAAATGAAATTCCTATTTGCAAATGACTCCTTCTGCTGGCAACTATCAATACCTCAGGAACTGCAAAAGGGAAACCTAATTTCATTGGAAGTTTCATCTTGTGGAAAATACCTGAAAGTCAACAATATTGATAGTTTTGATGGAAAAAAATTGGGAACCAAACTATTTGGAACAAAAAATTGGATATAAAGAGTGCCATTCATGCTAGTCAACATGCGTGGATGACAGACTTATTCATCAAATATTAGCAACTGATATATCTATCAATCAGGGACCTCCTTGGTGAAATGGTTAACACAACAAACACCCTATGACGTCAAGAGTCACAGTTTCGAATGCCTGACCTGTGCATGGGTGTTCTTTGTGGTTGTCCCTTCATCAATTCCATCACACTATCCCTCACTCTCATCTTCGAGATTATCAAATGTGGCAGAAAAGAAAAGTAAAATCAACCAATCCAATGAATCAAAAAGTTGGGGATCACACAGAGGCGAATGTCCGAGACCGAATAAGACAACAGTTTTCGAGACGAAGCTGTGACTGTTATCCAATAAGTTGACATAATCCAAATTTACTTTGCCATGCAACTCATTGAGACAAAAAAGAGGTTCTTGTAAGTTATTTTGTTTATCGTAATTGCATAGCCACGGTGGCAACTGTGAAACTGTTGAGCATGGTTGCTTATATTCAGGATAAAAGTTACGTTTGTCCAAGGTCCAAGGTGCCTAAACAAACCGTATTGTCGTCTGGAAGCCGAAATCATTTCTCACATATGACAAATTCTTCTCCATTGAGATAGATGTCAGGTACACTTTAACTACGGGCCTCATTATATGTTGGTGCATGTGGCCTTATTCATAACTAGAGCTTGGAAGTTGCTGACCCCAAGAAAAAACACAAAAAAATAACCTATAGAATTACCTTCAATTGTTAAAAAATTAAATAACATTTTCAAAACATGACCTAAAAATAATTTCCGCACTTAAACTGAAAGCATAATTTTTCATAAATTACAAGAGACTAGTTGAATAATTTGATAAAAATCTGTTGCTTGGTGATATAAACTATCCAAGCAAAGAGAAGGGAGTAATTACGTGCTAATGTACACTGATCGCCATTAAAATTGCAACACCCAGAAGGAAATGGGATAGAAACACGAAACTTGGCAAATATGTAGTTCATAATAAGGTAAGAAAATGATTACAGTTAGAGCTCGGTGGTGTGACATGTGACACGTAGAACATGGTTGCATAACCCCCAAGGAGCTAGTAGCGTGTACAGCCTCCACGGGCGGCAATAACTGCTGCAACACGGGCAAGCATGGACAGAATGAGTCTATCGATGTCTGCTTGCGGTATGGCGTCCCAAGCGGCTTCCACACGGTGCCAGAGGTCTTCAACATTACGTGCCGGAAACCTGAGTTGGGCCAGCCGGCGACCCACCATGGACCAGACATGTTCAATTGGCGACATATCCGGCGAACGTGCTGGCCAAGGAAGCAGGGGCACGTGGTTAGCTTCCATAAATGCGAGGACATTCCTTGCAACATGGGGGCGCGCGTTATCCTGTTGAAAAGTGGCATTATGCAGTAAAAGTAAAAAAAAGTAAAGTGCTCCCCTGTGCATAGCATCACGCCATGAAGGCGTATAGGGGGTGTGGGGGTAATGCCCCACACTTTCTTGATCCGGTCCTGAGTGGGGGTGATGTGATCAGCATCACGCCCCTGACCGCCTTTACCCCCCAGGGTTTCCCCCAGGTACCCATGTTATTCGACGCTGGGTGGGCGCCGGGGCCGCTTCCATCGTTAGAAAAGTTCCCGGATTTGAACCGGCCGGGGATCGAACCCGGGACCTTTAGCATGGTAGTCAGACGCGTTACCGACTGAGCCACCGCGGCCACTATGCATGGATTAATGGGACAGCAACAGGGGTGAGAACCTGTGTGATGTACCGTTGGCTGTTCAATGTCCCTTGAATGCGTACGAGACGCGAACGAACATCTATGGCGATGGAACCCCATACCATGATACCCAATGAAGGCCCTGTGTGATGATGCGTGATGCAGGCGTCATGAAGCCTAGTGCCACGGTGCCGCCACACGCGTGTACGTCCATCATGATGTTGTATACAGAATCGGGATTCATCAGAGAATACTACAGCATTCCACTCCGCCATCCATGCACGACGGTCTTGGCACCATCTCAGACGCAAACGCCTATGCTCTAGCGTCAGAGGAATCCGCAACAGTGGGCGCCGGGAAAAAATTCCCCGGTTCGCCAAACGACGAAGCACGGTTCGTGGGGACACTGGACGTTGTAAAACATCCCGTACTTCATGCGCAATCCTCGTTGACGTGGCCGTTCTGTCTGCAAGGGCCATGCGTATCAGACGTCTGTCCTCTCGTTCCGTCGTCCGACGCGGACGTTGTGAACCTCTACGTCGCTCTACAGTGCCTTCCTGGACCCACTGGTTCCATACACGGATCACTGTGGATGCATTCCGTCCTACACGGGCACCGATCTCACGGTAGGATAATCCGCATTCACGGTATGCAACAATTCGGCCGCGATCGAACTGGGAAACCTGCTGGAATCGCTGCCGTATTCGACGACGTGGCATTGCTGACCGATTTTAACACACTACACTCACGACCATGCACTTTCACTGCTCTTCTGCACCTATCTGACCTGCTACAGGTACCACTTACCAGATGGCGTGGCAGGCGCACATGACGCATGACGGCCTTGAACACCTAATCATTTCCTTCTGCACCTCTCCTCTACACACTGTGCACATTTCGTACGATTCCGATTACTCCTTCTGGGTGTTGCATTTTTAATGGCGAGCAGTTTAGTTTTATTTTATTTTCTTTCATATTTTCACTTCATTTCATTCTATGAAATGCATTTCAATCATGAAACAACTTAGAAGGAGAATAAAGAAACTTCAAAAATGATATAAAATGCAATAAAAACGGCAAATAATACTGAAAAAGACTTAAAACTGAAAAGGATGAAAAATGAAAATAAAAATTGCAATATATAAACAGTGTTTTCTAGTTCTAACTGAGGTGAAACGAGACTGATATCAGGTAAAAGTTGTTAATCATCCACTGAATTTGCGAAGGCCCGGTATGTTTTCCTTACAACGGATTTAACATTAACAACAAGCTGTGGGTTTGTTTTAAATATGGTTGGTTTATCGTGTGCTGGCAGACCTTACCAGCCGTCACGTGACTGCTCCTATCCACTGGCAGGAGCGCTGGACACATCACGTGCTTTGTTCTCTGCATGCTAGAGCTCGCCGTTGTCTTCATGCAGGGAATTTCAAAGCCTGGATGTCACACCTGCAGCAGGGGGCGGAGGGCCATGTGTTGCAGATGCAGAGAGGAAGAGAAATTTGCCCCTAAAATGCTTGATTAACTCACTGAATTTAATTCCTTGCTCTTTGGAAGGACTCGTGCAACAGAACGGTTAGACGCCATTCTTATCAACAAGAGTCCGCAAACAATAGATGAGTGGCGTGAGCTGTACCAGAATCAACCTTCTAAACTATGTGGACCCTATGCAGCACCGTGCCACATTAAGTACGCCAATATATCACATTTTGACGATATTTATCATTACAATACAACAATAACAAATGCAGACGAAAAATGAACACCAAGATGGTGGATTTGAAGATGACCGCTATGTTGGAAACATAAGTTTCCGTTCCCCTTTCCGGCCTTCCGGTCGTCGCCTTGTAATTAAGGGGTCCGGTGCAGGCACATAGTGGTCCGGATCACACTGTAAACTGTAGGCCCAGTCTCGATTACCCTTACTGTGCATAAGATGGACTTAAAACATCAACTCAATCAATCAATCGATAAATTCCATATCACACATCAGGACTTTCGATCTAGTGATTCGGACTTCGTCAGGAAAAGAGGAGACACTAAATTACCAAGCTATAAAAGACCTGTGTCCTGGATTTATGTACAACTTACTAAAATTGTGCTAAGCTACCCTTCTCAAAGAAAACGTAGCGGTGTTAAGGGACGGATATAAATTTATATCTAGTTTGAGTTTCAAGTTTCCTTATTACCAAGGAACGGATTTAATAAATAAATATATTTATGTGAAGCTAAAATCAATGTTATTTTGTTGTATCTTTGCAAGACGTGGTATGTAAGCTCGAAAATGCTATTTGTATTTTCCATATTTTACGTAGATTAGCTTTTAGCACTAATTTTAAATATTTTAGTTACTTTTACGTGTAATTTCAATATTTTCAAAAATTATCCGATAGTATATTCTATATTAATGCTCTTACTACATTCTCCCTTCTTGCGTTAAATACCAAAGGTTTACAGCTTATTTGTATTCCGTTGGCTTTGTATTCTCTGTTTATTTTACACTGTAAAGTTGCTGACCAAGGCAGTTTATTAAAAATTAAAAGCATTTTACTCTGTTTATTTTAATTCTTGACATTATACAATCCACCTTTTAACCTAATATTCTTGACAACAATAGAGAATGCTTACGCTGTTTCAGTCACTATAAATCCTAATTATGGAGATTCATGTTTAGGAGATACATTTCTCAGCACTTGAAAAGAAAATTTAGTAATCCTTTGCTTTGATAGCAAAAAGAACAAAGGTGTTTGAATTTTGAATTACTGGTATTAATGCCATGTAAATGACGTAAGCCTAATGCGTTTTAGTTAGCTATGTGAGCCTCTTGTGAAAGTTACCATTTTTCAAAACTACTTATAAGTCGTTATTTAATTCCATATTTTGATTTTAAAAAAGATTATATTGATTTGCATATCTAACACTTTTTTTGGTACATATAAATCCATACCGTCCATATTACTTACTGATTCGGCTTCTCTCCTCTACAGGATAGAAGCATATGAGAGATAGTTTGCCACAAATCAGAGCATGGAATCCTCTTCGCGCATAAATCTTCCTAGTAAGCAATCTGAATCTCCAATGCAGTCGGCGCCAGGGAAATACAGCGGCCTTACAAACCGAAGCTTGGTCCGGCAGAGATCAGTTGCGGGTTCCCCAAGTAAGTAATCTTTTAATATGACGAGTCAAAAAGTCATCGCAATGTTTAATTTTTTAAAAAAATTATAGTTAAAACTCTAGTAACTGGTTTCTATATTAGTTTTCAACCAGGGTTGTTAAAGTCCAGGAGAGAAAATCAGCAAGCGTAAATGGGTTCTGTAAATTATGTCAATTCAGTCCAGGAACCTTTCTTTCTGAATCAATTTAAATACAGTCAAGGAACTTTATTTTCGGAAGAATTTAAATAAGCTCCAGGAACATTTTTTCCGGGTCAGTTTAAATAGGGTCCAATTTCTGTATTGAAATGAAACAAAACGCTACTTGGACCGATTTTAAATTGTACGAGAAAAAAAGTTTCCGATCTTGTAACGGAACACAATGGAACCCATTAGAATGTATGTGTTCCTGATCTTTAAGAATCCTAGGGTTGATAAAAGTCCAGGAATTGTAAATGAATTCAATTGGAAATGTGTCCTAGACGTAAAGAAGCTTTTTATGTTTAAAGTACTTATTTAAATACGGTCCAGGAACCTTTTTTCCGGTTCAATTTAAATGCTGTCAGTAGTAGAAGAATACGATAGTGGCTGTCGATGATTAGTATTCAGAATTCATTTGCATGTGTTTAGAATCCATTTGCATTTCCATTTCCATAGGTAGACGACAAAGGAATTTGGGGGATGTGCGGTAAAGGTTAAATGACGTCAGAACGCCAGAACAAAGAAAGAACCCGATTGCCCAATGAGAAAACGCGTCGGTTGATTTTAAGAACAGGGTTTTCCAAGGTTGTCTAGAACGCAAGAACATGGGAAAGGTATGCAACGGCGTAGGACAATAGAGGGATTGAACCAGACAAGAAAGGATGTCTGGAAATGCGCGGTCAAGTTCAATTTATTGAAACTGTGCGTCCCTTGTAGAACCAGTTTTGCCCAATTAATATTCCGCTCAGGCTTGCCCCCAGGGCACCGGATGCTGTAGCATGGGGATTAGGGTAGAACGCTTGCATGTTAGACCATGTTTCAGTCAAAATAGGCCAAAGTTACCCTGAACACAAGAAAAATCGATTTCGGGATACACAATTAGATTCGAGCGAGAACTTTACCTTGAACAAGGAGAACGAAGCGAAAGGGTTTTATCTGAACTAGGAAGAAGGGAAAGCTATCTGGGACTGGGGCTAAAGTTTTCACTATTTGCCTTCATCACGGGGTGTCGAACCTCGGACCCTTTAATTATTTATTTATCTATTAAATTTCTGTTACTGCGTAATGGATTCCTGGACCTTTAGCAACCACGTTTTCAACATATTGAAACAACTTCTTCACACGCTTCTGAATCTTAGGCCAGTGTTTCTCAACCGCCGGACCACGAGAGTTGAGTCTGAAACAGATTTTTCCAGACAACTCCATTAATATGAAAGTAATCAGCGCCGGTGTCCCCCAGGGAACCGTCCTCGGTCCACTCCTCTTCTCTCTGTACGTTAACCATATTCCTGACGCACTCGAACACTGTAAATATCACATCTATGCAGATGATGTTCAGCTGTATTTGTCCTTTCCTCCAAAGAATATTGAAAATTCAATTCGCGATATAAATTATGATCTGAACAAAATCAGTACTTGGTCAGCTAATCATGGGCTACTAATTAATCCTTCAAAAACCCAAACTATTATTATAGGTTCACAAAAAATGCTTTCCGCATTTGAAATTTCTTCCCTCCCGCCCATAATGGTCTTAGGGAAAGCTATTAAATTAAGTAAAACAGCCAAAAATCTGGGCGTAATGTTTAATCAGCATCTCTCATGGTCAGATCACGTAAATTTAACTAGCAAGAGAGCCTTCGCTGCATTACACGCTCTTGTTCGGCTTAAACATTTTCTACCCGTTAGAATTAAAATCAAACTGGTGCAAGCACTTGTTTTTCCACACTTTGATTACTGCGATTCTGTCTATTCCGAATTACCACATGATCTCGCTCAACGTCTTCAACGAGTACAAAACACCTGCGTCCGCTTTATTTTCGATCTGAAATATAGGGACCATTTATCCGTTTTCTTTACAAAGCTAAATTGGCTCGAATTAATTGATCGGCGAAAGGTACACAACCTCACCCTTCTCTATAGGACAATCAGTTCAAAGAAACCGGCTTATCTCTCGAGCAGATTCTCAAGGTTTTCCGAATAACACAGCCTTGACACCAGATCGCGAGGGAGAACTCAACTACTCATCCCCCTTCATAACTCAAATTTTTATTATACATATTTTTATATGTATTATACATATTTCTATTAGGAAGGGTCGATTCGACATCCTTACCGAAATATATATATATATGTGTAAAATTTATGGCATCGGGGCACAGGAACGTTGAGAACCATAGCTGTAGGGAAATCAATTCTTTTACTTCCAGTGACATCAGTTCAAGTGCGAATACCGTATCACAGGTTACTGGAGGGCCGCAACTCGATACATCCTCCTCCTCATATGGATACATGCACGCCTTATCTTGCAGGGCAATCTGTTGTAAGTACTTTCTGTACTTTTTTCCCCTACCTAGAGTGTCTCACTCATCGCACGCAACCCAGACACCTTTTCGGGCAAGCACTTCTGATACTGCTTTCGTTGTTGTGTTTAGTTCTCTTAGAATAAATAATACGAGCCCAGAAAAATTGCAGTGTATTTATGCTAAGAGAAGAGTTAGCAAGCCTAACCTAACAACGAAGGCAATCCGCCCTTGCGTCAGGACACAAAGGTGTCTGGTTTGTGTGCTATGAGTGAGACCACTTCCTAGATTTGAACGTAGCAGTGTTGCCACAAACACACAACACAATTCCCTTTCCTATGTAGCATGTTTCACTTCTTGATACAGATTTTCCTTTGGTCTCAGAAGAGTTCATATCGCGTTTGTAAACTTCATTTATTACTGTAATTTTCACACATCTAAGCCATTATTTTCACGTTACGAAAACTTGCATGATCAGAAAACATCGACTGTTTGCAAAGCAAGATTGATATTCAGTTATAGTTAGTTTCGGGAGAATAAATTAGGCGACAAACCTCACCTCACTAACGGAACTGGACCTACAATTTAAAATGGAATCAGTACCGTGCATTCTGCAATGTGGCTCCACAGGGGATCGAACCCAGGACCTCTTGATTACAAGAGAAAGCACCTACACACATATGCATATATAGGGTAATTCCGGGAGAGATGGATTAGTTCGTTATTTCTGAAACTAACTGCAAGAGATTATTGACACACTTTATTGTTTTTGAGTTCATTGATGAATCGTTTTAGCCAAAATACCGTCTAAATCGAAATGAGGTGGGTCAGAGTTTTTTGCAGTATTTACATGTTACATGCACGTTATCTGATAATATTTTTGAACCAGCATCTCATACAAAGTGAAAATGATATCAGTCAATCGTTGTCCTGTGTCGTAGCTGTGCCATCATGGTTGCCTGGTTCATCTCTTCCGGACATTGTGGACACAGACAGACCACTTGATATATGTGTAAGTAGTCAGTGAGCCTCCCCGATGGCGCAGTGGTACCGTCTTCGCCTTGTAATCAAGGGGTCCCGGGTTCGACACCCGGTGGAGGTACTTGGTACAGTGGTTCGGATCCCACTTTAAACTGTAGGTCCAGTCCCGATTAGCCTTACTGTGCATAAAGTGGACTTAAAACACCAAATAAATCAATCAAGTCTGTGTGTCATAGGCGTGCGCACGGCGGTGCAAAGAGGGGCAGTTGCCCTTCTAATATTCTCACTTAGAAATTTAGTGTAGTGGAATCTTATCGCCGTTGTTAAACAATATTATGATCTTTAGAAAAATAAGTATGTTCAAGTCGACGAGACTTTCAAGCAACTTCGAGGGGGAGGAAGGAGCATATTTCCCATAAAATCGAATTATCCAACTTTGTCTTCTCTGGCTAATTTCTTTTATTAACGCCCCCACACACTTTATTTGTCAGTTGTTACCTCTGCGTGTCTGCAGAATAAATTGCCCACACATTGGAAATCAGTAGCTGCGATTGGGTGACAATAGTGAGGAGGGGGGGACACGGACAGTTTACTTTACTTTGTATCAAGGGCTTAGCATTAAGAGGCCATAGTATAGTGGGGGCGGGGATGTGGCAAAAAGTGTGGGAGGCGACTGCCAACTACCCCCCCCCCTCTAAACGCCACTGTTGCGAATGAATAAATTGTGTATGGTTGTTTTGAATCTGCTGTACAAAACCCTGTTTATGTTCAAAATTGTCTCTGCGGACATAAAGGAGGGGGGCGTAGAACATTGATGCCACGGGAATTTGAATTCTTCTAATACAGTGATTTTCAGCAGGTTCGGACACACACTATACACACGCACACCTGTTCCATATCCACAAATACAATAAAACAGTGAGATGAAATAAGATTTTTCTTACTCCGATTAAAATTTCTTCATGCGTTTATCCCTCCCTAATCGAGGGTCTTCTGTGTGTGTGTGTGTGTATATATATATTTTCTTGAGACAGGTCTCTCGGTAGAAAACGGTTTCATGAAACGATCCTGCTTCGCTCTGCATGCCTTTCGCCCCAGAATTAAGATAACAGAGACCGACTTCTGTGCCACCCTGTTCAATTAAATAAAGGGGGAAATTATTACTTTATCTGAAATTGTCTTTCAATAATTTTAAAACACAGATATAACTCGTAATTATCTTTACTTCTCATTACGACAGGTTGAGGTGTGCAAATTTCTTCGGAAAGTGGCAGAGTTCCTGGACGGGTTGGAAAGTGACATTTACATGATAAACAGAAATAAGAAGATCACCACCCAAAACAAGGAGCTCATCGTGCGCCACATCTTCAGGATGTACTCAGCGATTAGTGCCAGCATGGAAAGCGACATGGCGAAGACCAGAGTAGCTCTGCAGGTGGTAGATGAATGCGTGAGAAGTTACCTGTTCAGAAGGATCGAAAGTGTGGAATCTCGAGCAATTAGATTATTGCACTTGCGCCCAGAGAACGTCCGTCGGGTGTACTTGGCGTGTTTTCTATACCCGGTTCCGTCGATCCCCAGCGTGCCGGAACTTGCCAACGGCTTCTGCACCCGGGTAAGACTGTGCCTTTCTAAAAGATAACATATTTTTAGCCATGCATTTGTTCATTTTGTTATTTTCTGCCCCGGGAATCTGTGGAGCAACGCCACGCATAATGGTTAAGAAGGGAAGAAAGCGAGCAGTAGCTGCAGCCTTGTTTCCCCCGCCCTTCTCCCTTAGGCGCTCATTGGTGGAGCCCTCTCGAGTCACTACTTGCGCAGAGACTTGTTTTCGTTCACTTGCTCCAGAGATTCCCGAGACAGAGGTTCAATTGTTCTCTAGGCATTGACGACTCTGCTTGCCCCTCTTTGCGGTAACCAAGGGAACATCATTAGGAGTATCCTTAGTATGTTAAAAAACCCGCCCATACGAAGAAAGTTAGCCGGATTGGCAGGGTCAGCATGGGGCTGCTCTGAAGTACGAGCAAAGCAAGTTTATTTTGGAATAGACGTACGATATATCGTCCAGGAGATATCAACTAGACGATATGTCGTCACTTAATTTTGACGATATATATCGTGGAGACGTTATATCACCGATATCACGAAACGGAAAAAATATCGTATCTTAATGTCTATGACGATATTTCCTTGGCGATATATAGCGAAATCAAATTTCCATCCCTACTGTTAACTTTGTGTACAGCGCCTTGAATAACGTAGTGTGGAAAACGGCATTGTTCTGGCATCTCTGGCATGTTCCACTCGAAAATGATACCGCTAGAGGCGCTGGTGTTGGTCTCGGTGCATGGTATTCGTCTGCTTATAATGGAAGTAAATGGAGTTTTCGCTGCAACGTCTGATTCTTTTACATGAAGCATTTCTATGAATGTGATAATTGCTATGATATTTGGTACAGTGGTCGCGAAGATATTAACGAACATTCTAGACAGTCGACCACGTCCTGTTATCGTCATACTTTCGTTAATAATACGGGAGAAAAAATACGCGTGGAATGCTCTTGGCAAACTAAATTCTTGTGTATGAATTAGGTTCATTATTATTATTATCATCATCATCATTTCTTTTAAAGATATACACACTGAAGCATTTGTATTTTTTATATTTATTGTCTCTTTTCTTCCGCTTTAAACTAATCGCGGCGATGATGATAATGATGATTGCATGAAACAACAAGGGGAACCCCACATAACTTTCTTAGTGCCATCGACATGAGTGTAAGGCAACTTTCAAACCAATGGGACAAGCGACACGGGATGTTCACACTGTCACACTAGTGACACACACTTCCAGACTGTAAAATAGCATTCATTGCACATGAGGGTCCAAACAGCAAACGACACGTTCATATGGCGTATTCGCGTGCTACTTGTTACTTAAAGGAAGGGTGTTCAGACTGAAGAGACTCGCTACAGGGGGAGTTCCCAACTAAGTGACAACAGGCCCGTAGCCAGGAATTCTTAGTAGAGGGGGGAGGGGGCTAAGTCAATCCTACAGGGGGCAAATTTTTAATATATTGTGTTGCATTGGCACATATAGCAATCCTACAGGGGGCAAATTTTTAATATATTGTGTTGCATTGGCACATATAGCAGGGTACAGAGGGGCACTTGCCCTCTCCTTCAAAATTGATAAATGACAGGAAAGGGGTGATACCTTGAAACTCCAACGAAAAAAAAAATTCGAGCAACATCAAATAACAATATTTCGATAATGACTTTTCGGACTACCAAAAAATACGATGATAAAGTTTAACATAAATAGGCTAATCGGGACTGTATCTACTTCATATTTACAGGTCAATAACGTTAATAGACGATTAATATGTACCAACAGCTTTTGGCTTCTCTGCAGAACTGATTAAGAAATTCCTTTATAAATCGTGCTTCATAATGTTTCCCTCCAGTTTCCAGTATGCAAGATTTTTACGCACAAAGGAATCTAACAAGAATCCAACAACACAATTGTCTTGTGTTATGCAAGAAAAATCGAATTAATTAAATAATAATGGCAACATATTATCTACACTTTGACGAATTGTGTAAAAAATTGTAATACTTTTTTTTGTAGGCCTACTTGCTAAAACATTAAAACATGGGTCCCTTATACTCCACCACGAATTCTATTTGCTTCAAATGAAAGACCCTTGCATCACTACAGACAATGTTTGCCTACTGGTTACGTTAACCATTTTGCAAAATATTGTGTTGTTGAAATACATGTGTTTGACACCCGACAAACAAATAGGAATCCCTTGATTGATCAATGACTTCTTGGATTACAGTGTCATCAATCATTAATATTTCATATCAAGTTTTATAGAGGGAAATGTTGTATCCTCTTTACATTATGAAAAAAAATACCTTAATGTACCTTAATGACTATGGTACAAAACCGAACGATACAAGGGGCCTCCTTCGCCTTACCCCATTTCCGCGGCACAAGGTCTTTTGGACCGCTTATCACCACCACTTTTTTTTTACAAACCAAATATCAGGGATTTTTATTCTGATACTAATTTTTTACCAGTCACACAATGGCTTAAGATATATGAATAAAATTAGGAGAATCCACTCCATAGCAGAAGAGTTGACATAATTATTTGTCAAAAAATCAGGTTGTGCCTGAGGTACTTTAACAGAAAACGTATGTTACAGACACAATATAATATTATAAATATAAGAAAATAAATAGAATATCATTTGAGAGATTTTCAATCGCATTTATTTCACTGCAGCTTTTTTCTACTTGTCATTTTCTTGAACCTATATTCATACGGTGCCACCTGATAGCACCGACAACTTTCACAGTGTGTACAGGACATCAAAACAAGCAACTTTTCTCAGTCACTATTTGCTCGTCTAATTCTTCTTTCGATGTATGGCATCTTCTGACCATAATGTACGCATTCCCATTGATAGCTTAGCAGTTGCAAATGTCATTTATTTCTATACTGCCGTTTAAAATTCTGAGAGCAATATACAACATGCTATGGAAACGATATCATGCAAACAGTCAGGGTTAAAACTTAACTTTCTCTTTATAAAATGTATATCATAACACACACCTATGTTGCTTATCATATTTGATGCGTTTGCATAGATAAATGATTCATAAGATTTGAAATTGATATTTACAATCCATAAGATGCTTAGTGTAACCCGTATCGAACTACAAATTTTATCGCTTTCTAACCGAAATAATAATTTTGAAACACTCACATTTTCATCGTGTTTGATAATAATTTGAGCCAGTAAGCTGTCCTACATCTTTCACTAGCCGACCTCCAAGGTGGTATGGTTACATAACATGCTACGAAGCCAGGGGTTCCAGGTTCGAGCCTGGGCATGAGTGTTATTTGTGAGCAGAGGCGAAACCACAAATTTTTATCTGTAGAGGGGGTCAAGTACCAGGACAAACGTTCCAATAATAATATAAGTAATATAGTGCTGGTAGTGGTAGTAATAATAGTACCATTAAAACACGTTATTATCGTCGTAAATCATGCAAAGGGGCAGAAGTGGGTGCTAAAACATTTGTCTTTGAACAAATGATTTGAAATATTTTTTCAACACGTTCAATTTCATATTAGCTAATAATGGAAAACAAGCACACAAACTGTTTTTGAAAGACAGAATATGCATGACGAACAATATTCTTTTTGTACATATGATACGTATAACTTTCATGTAACATATAATTTACACATATGCAACAAGGAGCGACGTAAAGTAAGAAATACATATGCAACATGTTAAAGCTAAATTGTGTTTGTGTACATATTCCAAGTTTCTTTAAAATATATCTATATATTATTTAAATACATTACATGATCAATTCATGAGCCAAATTGTTTCTCAAATGTTCATGCATTTAAGCAGCAACAATGTGAATATCTGGCCTTACTTCTCTCTCGGGTAATTTAAAATCCATTACAGAAAAGAATCATATTTGGATCGAAGCGAGCGTTAGATCGAAATATTTGCAAACTGAAAACAATATTGATTTTATAAAGCGAAAATAATTCCACGGGGTGCCATGGCATTCTCTTTAACATTTTTTTTCATTAAATCGTTTTGGTTCCCAGGGTTGAGCCCCCCCCCCCCCCCCTAGCTATGGCTCTGAACTTGGACTATAAGAATAGCAGATATTGAGTTTGCGGGCGAAGCGAACAAGAAACCTTTACGAAATGTACTTTTATTTGTATAACATTTGAAATCGAGGGAGCGATTGCCCCTATGTGCAAGTGCCTTTAGCCGTCTGGAAGAAAAATGCAAGAAACACTTGAAAACTAATTCCATCTTGAGTATCCATGTTTCTTTACTTCAATGTTTGCCCCCCCCCCCCCATATTGGACTTCCGTCCAATGCCTCTGCCTCCCCCCCCCCCCCCTGTTAGTGTAAAATGTACTATGTTCTAGCGTTAAAAGTTTAACAGTCTGTCTGTTAATTTATAAAAACGGTGCACACCGGGTGTATAATTGTGAATATTTGCTTAAGAACTTATGTTTTGTTTTCCAGTTGGCTGCAGAAGCTTACAGGCAAGCGTGTGCAGGGTGTTACTTCACTCGTTTTAGTCCAGCCATGCTTGGGTATGAAGCAGATGGTCAAGAAGTCAACCTAGTGTAAGTGCCAAGATACACTTTTTCCTCTAGTCAATAACTCTAAGTACATCCTCAATCCTCAATCCTCAATTCTCGCTCCGCTTAGCACGAGTATGAGTGCCTGCTCCTTGGGTCACCATGTGCTCGAATTTCGACGAGAATTAAAGAGTCAGCGTTCTCAGAAATTGAGAAGATGTAGGTGTGTGTGTGTGTGTATATATACATACATACGTACATACATACATAAGCCGGTCGCCGTGGTGGAGTGGTTAGCGCATCGCTCTACGACGCCAGGGGTCCTGGGTTCGAATCCCAGCCTGGCCATGGATGCTTGTGAGTGTCCATTCATTAATTTCATCATATCATCACTCATCCTCATCTTCGCAAATTGGCCAAAAGTGTCACAAAAGCGAAGTAAAATAAAGCAAATCAAACAATCAACACAGACACCCCCCTCACACACACACACACACACACACACAGGGTAGTTCCGGGTAGTCCCAACATTTGGGGAATTGCTACACTTCTAAGCCTCCAACGTTGAAACACACGGGACAATCACGAACAAAGCATAAAGCAAATCCGAGTTGAGAGATTTGCTTGATTTTACTTAGCTTTAGTGCCACTTGTAGCTAATTTGCCAAGTTGGGGATCAGTAATTGATCAGAAATTGATGAATGGACACACACAAACATCCATACCCAGGCCGGTATCCCTGGTGTTGTAGCGCAATGTGGCAACCACTCCGCCATGGGGACCAACTTGAGATATTGAAGTTTGAGCAATGTCCACGTACCAAAGCCTTTATGGTAGAAAGTGTGTTTGCGTCGATAGGTGTATTGTAGCCAGGAAGTTGTCTGGTAAGATACTTGAATCATAGTAAAACTCGTGATTGTAATTTCAAAGCTTTAGATTCAAAGAATAAGCGAAATGGACCATTGGGCCTACATTGTAGCATGATGTAGTGTTTGCAAATGAAGATTTTAATTACTAACTATACGTATATTGTGGAGTGCTGCAATGAGCGTTTTTGCTCGAGCGGCAAATAGTTCGCACGGGCAACGCTAGATGGCATGCAGAATCGATAAGTCTTACGCTCGTGCGAAAAACGCTCGAACGAGCGGATTACATTCGAAAACTACCCTATTAGTACAAGTATTTCCGTCATTTGTATCTATGGTAGTGGGCCCTCAAACATGCATCGTGAAGTAAAACGAAGTGAAATTGAAAAATAAGGGAACATAGTCAATATGTCTGCATGTCAATATCCAGTTCTGTGTATCTTCCCGAGATATGTGAATATGAAATAGATGATTATGGGCTGAATCTACCAAGGCTGGCATTCTATGTTTCTACGATTTTTGTCACATTAAAATGATGTTCGATTGAATGTTATAACTGCATTTTGTTATTTTGCAGAATATGATTTTTCTTTTCGGCAAGTGAACAATGATGTACACATACGATATTTGTAATTGCTTAGACAGCTCTGTCAGCATGTGTATCCATTTTACGTTTCGGTCTGTAGATATTGCATACATGTCGGATTTGAGCCTTACATAATAACATACGGAATTATTATTTAGAACTGTAATTGCATAGAGTGGATTCCTTCCATGTATAGGTTTCAGGTTGACAGTGATGCTTGTTAGGCTCTGAAACACGGGACGTCTCAATCATTCCACTACGAGTGCGGTACGATCGAGCGTATCCAAGATTTTCATCACAATTGCCTCTGCAATTGAGCACACAACACTTATACACAATATCTTTTGTACAGTCACGGACACTGCCAGCTTGTAATCAATACATTGACTTTCAATGTAATCGTTACAAGCCGGCAGTGTCTGTGACTACATTTAAGCATATGGTAAATTTCTCGTAACGGACAAACGGATTTCTTCAAATTTACAGGAGAAATTACTTACCGAATGCGGTTTCTTTATACTTGTGGAAGTTCGGGAAAGTGTTTTCTCACATCGTTCATTGAATTTTGCCGGTAATTCATCTACTTTTCGATATAAATGTGTGACCGATGCACGAAAGCTCTTGCATCCATTTACTTCCAGGTGGATGTAGCCTGTGTGTGATGACGTAATCCTGGTCAGTGTTTCCAAACATGTGTTTTTGTAACTGAAGAAGGTTCGTTTCTGCAAATGGTTTGTGGGGCTATGTGACAATGGTTCGTGGGGCTATGCGTCAATGGTTCGTGGGGCTATGCGAGAATGGTGTGTGGGTCTACGCATATTTTTTTCTAAACCAATTTTTAACTATTGTAACCTATATGCGACCCTACCTAACCTAACCTTACCGGAAATGGTTCTTGGGGCTATGTATGAATGGTTCGTGGGACTACGTAGGCATTTTTGGGTGCAGTGGGGTGGAAACACTGCATGCCGAGTACGGTAGTGAAACTGTGACCGCAATTTTGCGTGTTACCGAAGGCAAGAAGAAACGAAGAAAACTTACTCGATATGTCGCAGATAGAGCTTATTTCCGTGATATAAGCGAAATGACACCTTCAGCAATGTTTCTCAATGCAGAATACGTAAGTACGAATATTCAAATTAAATGAACTAGCAAATTTCAGCCGTTTGTCCGATACGAGAAATTTACTAAGCATATTTACACGTCATGTAAACTCGAATACAGTTCTTAAATTTTCATTACAATTCCATATTCACTAAAACGGTCCAACATCGATTGCCAAGAAGCAAATTAAACATGGCGGCTATCTCGCCTCCAGTTGCTGACGCTTAGTTACGTGACCAGAGCAAGCCATTAGGCTTTCAGATAGAGGAGGTAATGGAGTATCACTCTCCAGCGTGGGAGATTCGATATAGTATTTTCGAGCGAAAGTGGTCCAATGCAGTACCCTACTATATTGTTTCGACGTCCTTCCGACCTGCAATTTAGGCACTTCTCTTATTTTTGCACAGAAAGGTTCACCGGTATTGGACATACTGCTTCAAGTGGGATGCGAACCATTGTATGGCTCCACTGGGTATCGAACTCGGGATCACTTGATTGAAAGGCAACGATTTCATGATTTGTTATATTTTACTTCGCTCTTCTATCTCTTTTGGCTGATGAGGTTGAATGACGATATGAAGATATTGATGAAGGGAACTCACAAAGATTACCTACCCATGCCCAATCCGAGATTCGAATAACTTGAAGGGGGTACGCGCTCAGCTCGGATGGGAAATGTCGAGAAAACCCACGAGACAACATTTTTGCTGCAGGTGTGTAGTGCAAACTTCATTGTTTCAGGTTTCATAACTATAACACTCAGCAGGAAAATAAGGCTGATTTTGTCACTGACACGCTTATCTTTGTTTCATATATTTTGAAACAAAATACTAGTTTGAAATCGATAATAGAATAATTTTGAGCCGAATCTTCGCTTGAAAATTTCAAGTGCACAACCAGACACCAAGATTTTCCAATAATTTCCAATCTGAAAAAGATGATTAAGATTTCTTGCTGTTACGCAAGATAATCTTCCTGTGGGTTACTTGAAATAAGAAATAAGCTTCTTCTTACCTCCAGAAGATGTAATCTAACCTGAGATTCCAACAGATACCAGAGATTTTTAGTGCAGCATTATTAGAAGTGATCCAGAAAACTCTCCCGTCAGTAGGAGAGTTGAACACAACTTTCAACTGCACCGCCCTCGCACAATGGAAAATTCAAATAAGTCCCTCGCATCTGCATACATATTCGTGACGTGACGCAACGTATACACATGACTTGGAAAGGAACGATTCCACAAATGGACTGTAATGATCATTTAATAAAGTGATTGCGCGCGATTGAGTCGCTTCTACACTATCGCAAGACATTTACATTCAGGTATACATTTTTAAATGACCCGAACGAAATGCAGATCCACAGGAACTACCTTCACTTTTTTGTGCTACTTTATTCTATTCATGCCTCTACAATGAATCATCAGTATTAATTTTTAAGTCCAGTTTATACACTTATAATAATCGGGACTGGACCTACAATTTGAAGTGGGATCCGAACCACTGTGCAATGTGCCTCCACCAGGTTTCGAACCAGAGACCCCTTGATTACAAGGTCACGTTTCTACAATGACGGCCCTTTTTCATGTTCATGAAAACTCAATTGTAGGAAGTCATTGCTGAAAGACTCCATTTACGTTAACACTGTATGCCAAGCCGCTATTGTTTGAAAGCAGCATTATTGTTTACCATCCGCTCCAAGCTGGAATATCAATAGAAATAATGATATATTTTCATTGAAATCTTATCCTACATTATGGTCCATAAAATGCAGATGAACGTCAACTTTTACAGAGAATAAATCGCACCCTGCACCTACCTTGTGTTGTATACTGCCTGCATCAAAACATAAGTTCAACTTCTTTCCTTAAGTGTGACTGTCACACCACAAGAGCAACACTTTAAAGTTTCATGATGAAATTTATTTTCTTTCTTTTGAGCAGTTCCTGTTTCCTTACTATTTTTGTGCATATTCCGCATTCACTTTTAGGAGCCTAATGTCAGGTTGTGGGGTGGCTTAGCCCCCCCTAGCTCCTACCGAACTACGCCCATGGTCTTCAGCAATTTAATCTCAAATACAATGTGATTCCATTTTGATGCGTATACGTTCAATACAATTCGGCCTTTGATGGATACCTTCATCGGGTGTTTCATCTCTAATGCGCACACGCCGACATCCGCGCTGGAATGGTTAGCTAAGCGGGCTAAGACCCCAAGGGTCCCGGGTTCAAATCTCGGGGTATGAGTGTTCTTAGTGAGTGTCCCTTCATCAATTTCATCACATCATCTCTCGTCCTAATCGTCGAGATTAGCCGAAAGTGGAAGAAAAGCTACGCTAAATAACATAGAATAGAAGCGAAGAAGCTCATTCGCTTGTATCAACCACATGGTATGGCATCTGGGCATAAATACCTAGGTACAAATTATGAGAGGTCACTCACGCTACCCTTGGCATTAGTTGACAGTTTTGTTGATAAACAAGTAGAGAGCAGTGTTAACGCACACTAAGGACACGATTCCTTCATTTTACTTTTTCGCCAAATTTTTCACGTCCGGCTAAAGCAGTCAAACTGCATGATAATAAAAAGTAGTGTTTTAGTTTGCCCATGTCCGTTTACATGAAAAATGTTAAACCAATGCTTCTAGTCGGTCTCACCGCTAGCAGACCAGATGTCCCAGATTTTAATCATGGTCAAGCATGGTCTGCTATTTCATAAGTTCGCCATTCATCCTCATAGTCGCCATTAACCGATGACATAGAAAAGCAACGCAAAAACAAAATATAAATAGGAATACAGGCATATATACTCACTGAAACAAAACATTTTTGAAGGGAATAATTATATACTCACTGACCTCCCTCTAACAAAAGAAGCACAACACCGAGATCTAGGTATCCTCATAGATTCAAAACTAAATTTCGATAATCACGTATCAACCATCACAAAAAAGGCAATGCGTATCCTAGGACTACTTTACAGATTCACCGAAATCAATAACCCGAAAGCACTTTCCATTTACTTCAAAACATTTGTGTCCCCCCTTATAGAATACTGTCCACCTATCTGGAACATGGCTGCCCCTTCCCATACCTCCAAGATCGAGCGTGTTCTCAGCTTTTTCCTCTCCATCGTTCGATATAGAGTGCCCGCCCTGAGACCCCTGCCTAAAAGAGATCTGCTTGTAAATCTGCATATTAATACTCCAGAAACTAATAGATACGTTGCCGATATGAAATTGCTATACAAGAACATAAATGGAAACTTAAGATGCAGCATCCCACTCCATGAACTCTCCTCAGAGTGCCTAGACATAAAACACGCAGCATGGAAACTTTCCACACTACAACTCCCAGGCTCTCACTCAATCAACGTTCACTATTCCATAGGCTACCGAATCAATTCAATATCATCTCAAACCAAATGGATATATTCAGTTCATATTCATCTTTTATCACTGACATAGCAAAAATTGTACATAAGTAATGCTTTTCTGAAACTGATCTGTTTACCTTGGCACTGTCTTGGTTTGTTTATTTTTGTTTATTTTATGTTATCCTTTTCTGTGTTTTTAATCTTAGTCTATTGTTTTACTGTTGTTTCTTTCTGCACACAGAACCCAAAGTGTGTCAATTGACACACAAAAGTGCATCATTTTTTTGACTCCAACGACACATTAAAAGTGCATCAAAAGCAACTGATGCACCCAGATGCATCAAATTAAATGTGTCAAATGATTCACCAAAATGCATCAAACTGAAATATGCACGTAAATGCATCATAATATTTGTGTCAAATGATGCACTAAAGTGCATCATCCGTTTTATCCACCAAAACGTGTCGTTGGAGTCAAAAAATTTGATGCACTTTTAGTGTGTAGAGTGACACATGTAAATGCGTTTATTTTTTTTAGCTGCTCAGCATGGTTGCATACCACAAGGGAAATTTAGTAGTAAAACTTTTGAGGAAAAAAGCATAGAAAACAGATTTACAGTATTTCATTCAATCTTTACTTTCACTTCTCATTTACACAAAACCTTTGCAATCCTCCCTGCTGTTTTAGTAACTGGCTTATGAGGAGGTGTACATAACACACACAACTGTAAAAAATCGCAAAGTCTTCTCGTTCTTTCACTGTATTTGACATCGAAGATGTATGCACAGCCTAATATACATGCAACGCACAGCCTAATATACATGCAACTGCCCTTGTAACGTCTTCTGCTGAACACATTCTCTCCCCTTCAACGTAGATGTAGAAGGACTGCTCCTTCCAAATACTTATGTCCTCCCCAACAATGGTGGGTTCTCCAGAAACAGTCTGCAAAGAAAATAATACTGTCAGTACAAATGAAAGCTTATATGTAATGTGAGAGGGCTGGTGGGGACTACTGCGAAATATTCTTAATGAATTATGATTTCTAAGATTTGATTAATGTCAATTAGCAGGTGCATTCCACGAAAGTGGTTCTACTCCTTGCATCAAAATGAATTAAACAGAAATTATTGTTTTAAATTTCATTAAGGTTTAAACGTTTGTGAACACACATAATTTGCATATTTCACCAACAAAAATTATTAACATCTGTAGACTACGAGGGTGGGCTGAAAAGTAATTCCTCCTATATTTTTTTGACTAAAGACATTTTGGATTTTGAGCAACCATTCATTGTACTTATCAAACTTTCCCCCTTCTCCATTCCAAGTTTCAAACCTCTATCACCAGGGATTGATGAACTAGAGCAAGGAAAATATCAGCATGTAACCATACTATGTCAGTGCACATGAAACTTGGGTGTGGAGACAGTTTCTAACTGTAGAAAATGTGTCCCCCAATTGACATTCATCAGGGAATGAAGGCTTTTTATGGCAATGAATGTGTAACGTCAGTACTGTATGATGTTTGGCTGTTCATGCTCACAATGAAATCTCCTGCTGAGGTTGAGAGTTCCTGTGCACAGACATAGTATGGTTACATGCTGCCATTTCCCTTGCTCTAGTTCAGCAACCCATAGTGATAGAAGTTTGAAACTTGGAATGGAGAAGAGGGGAAGTCTGAAGAGTACAATGCATGGTTGCTCAAAATCCAAAATGTCTTTACACCCTCACAAAAAAATAGGAGGCATTACTTTTCAGCCCACCCTCTTATATCAGGGTGTATACCAAAATAACAAATCCTAAATTCTTGACTTTTCTTGCTTCTTTTATTAACCTTTCTATATTCAATGTCTCCTAAGGCAAAGTTTGAAATTATCAATTAAACTAAACATTTACTTAAAAAATCCTACCAAAAGACCAGTTAAGATAAAATTGAAGCTGTATTTAACAAGAGAATTAGACTTTCTTTATCTATTAATGCATCCTGGACTGCATTTGGCAGATAACCGAGACTGGTAGACACCCTGTAGCCATATGCTTCACAGACAAATGACAAATCCTGATACATTTTTAAAGCATCAGACAACACATTTTCATTAATGCTTTTCATGTACTCAGGCTACATGATACTCAAGGTTGTTTTACTTTATTTGCAGACACCATAGAGTACCAAATTCTATGAAATCAGTTCATTATGAGATTTTAATCTAATCACAAGTCAAGAACCTTACATTTTGGAATATAGTACATGTAATGCTGGCAAGATCCAGAATTTTTTGTTACCCCTGACTAATCATGACTGAGGATCAGTGATATGAAGAAATTTATAAGGGCCACTCGCATAAAACATCTATGTGCAGGCCAGGATTTGAATGCAGGACCCTTGGTGTTGCAGCATGCTGTGCTAACCAGTCTGCCTATTTTTGGGATCTTACATGCTCATGAAACAAGGGCAGATAAAGCTCTTTTCAAGCATCTTCCACTTTATTTAAGTTCCAAAAAAATTCTGATAGGTGGTAAACTTTAAATTCATTTTAAGAGTTGTACAGATCTTTTATTCATTTTAACTTTATAGTTAATAATTTTGGACTGCAATTTCAAGGTAATACAGATCATATTAAGGAATAATAGAGTCATTTTAATTATGACCTTGGAAGATCAGTTTTAAATAGACATATAAAGTATTGTGAGGGGCTGCAAGCCCCCCCCCCCCCAATTTTTCCTTGTCTTTGACCATTTTAAACCATTTAAGACTACACTAAATGCCTTGAATTGCTAAGATGATATGGATTTGATTAAGCTATTTTTACATCACTTTCACTCCACACAATGATAAACTTTCAAGAAACAATTTTTGAAACTCATACATTGCTCAAACTGCGACACTTATATAAACTTCAGTCCTATTGTTACATTAAACTATCATAAACTTTGCCATAGTATTCTGATGAGTATTATAACTTGAACTGTACAGTTATTACTTACATCAACACTACTTGGGAGTACTATATTGGAATCTCCACCTAACAGCACGGAGAGTCCACAAACTACTAACATGCCATTTTTGTAGGCAGGTACACTTTGAGATTCTTCATACTCCTGCAGTAATTTCGCTGATTTTTCCGATCTGGAGGTTTTCAGCAATTCCATCACTTTGGGAGCACTGGTTCTGAAGAATGGTAGCAGAACTTCATCAATATGTACATCTAACAAGCGATTACTCTCTAGCAGAATCTGAAAATTTAAACAAGTAAACAAAATTTCCCCTCTTACTAGTTAGAACATAGATTACCAATTATCGGGTATGGGCCAAAATTAAGTTATTGCTGTTATGGTTCTTCTTTTGATAGAAATGCACATCCCGACAACTACTTTACAAAAGTAGATATATGAATCACATTCTTCAATTTAATAAACTAATAAAATGGCAGATGTTTTCACTGAATATGAGGCTATTTATGGCAATAGTGACTCAGTACAATCATGTGCCTTAGAAAATACTAATATAATACCAAATCTGCTGCCCTTGGCTAATTGCGAGTATCAGGATGCAGCCCTGGCCACAGTGGATATGTGATCAGCATCTTGATCTGGACACATTTATGAGAGACTGGGTGTGATTAAGAGCAATCGAAGAGAAGCATATTGATCCATGACCCCTGAATTTTCCATGACACACACTGAGGCAGCAGCTCTCAATTAAAAGTTGAAAAACAGTTTCTGGCAAGGAGAAGTATGTTTCACCACATTTTGCTGAAGGTTCTGAATAAATACATTACTGAGGTATCAAACAAACTAATCAAATTCAGCTAGCTAACAAGCAGTGAGATTATGACCAATTTTTTTTCTTTCTTAACTAAGAAAAACATGTGGATTATACATGCAGTTGAGATCCTTTACTCACCCCTTCTGAAGTAAAAAGCGATGGATAATCATCTCTGAGACCTTGAATGACCACCTGTCTCCTCTTGTCAGACAAAACTCTCTGCCTCCTGTCCCAGTATGTAAGTTCCATCAAATGATTAACTTTATCCATGTCCTTGTTAGCCTAAAAAAGAAAAAAGGATTAAAAAAACATTACATTATCACACAAACAATGACTAATTTGAACTTTAATTTAATACTGCATTGAGAATTGAAATTTCTCCCATTCCAACATAGGCACTAGGGTACTTGACTGCACTTTTTGCCTACATGAAACATACTTAAATACTTTACATCAAATAGGAAAAAAAAGTTTTATTGTGAAATAAACAGAATAGTTTGTTACATCATCCTGACCATGACTAACCTTGCTTGGTTGTTAAGCTTTCAAAATTCATAGTATCTCAAAATAATACTCAGCGGATGAGAAACCATTGTTATGCAATCTCACAATTAAATTTTAACCTTTTTTCAGTCTTGAAATTACAATATTTGTATGCAATCCAAGTAAAAATAATCCCTCACCATAATGTCTACTTACCTTAACAAATTCCTCTTTTAGGATCTTTTTATGCCTCTGGAGGCTTACAGAATCCTCTCCAGGAGGTATCACTTTCTCCGTAGATGTCCCAGCCTTTGGAGTCTTTGCCTGGCTACACTAATCCTTGAAATTTATCACTCTGACCCTTTCATTTCTGAATTTGTTCGAGAGGGCATATGTCCAACTACCCTGAAAAGTTCAGAGAAAAACAAATTGTCAGTAAAGTAAATTGCAGGCATCGGTTGTTTGACACATGCATTTTCTTCCTGAAGCCTACACCACATGATTTAGTTTCTCCAGTGGGCTGGAGGAGATTTGAATTAAAATCAGATGAAAGGTAAATTGTTGAGAGTTTAAACAAGATTTGGCAGCCAGCAGAAATTTCAAAGTTAGTATAATACTACAAATAATATTCAGGGGATAAGAACAATATTGTATAGAGGAACAGGGGGAAAATATTGAAACAGGGCAACTGCAACCTTGACTTAAATATCCAGTTCCTTCAAAGTTTTAACCCCAATCTTTTCCACCCTTCTCAAGAAGTCACATGATTTAGTCAAAGCTGGAAGAAGAAAACCTACATGGTGGAAAAGAGATTTAGAGTGAAAAAGGTTGGCATGTGCTCCAAGTTATGCACCATTCATGCTCTAGCATTTAAAAAATTGATTAAATACAAAGTAATTACTCTAGTTTCAATTTCAACATCTAAAACATCAAGGTGAAGAAAGTAAGAGTAGGAACAAAAAATAATTAAAACAGTTTGGTAATGTTAACATTAGGTAAATAGTTTTCTTATTTTCTTTGTACAATGATCTATAGTGAAAGTTTATGGACATTAAATTTTAAAAATCATATCACTAGCAGAAACAAGTTCATGAATAGTCGCAGAAGAGTAAATTTCATACTCACATATGGCCTCCATCTTGGTCCAGCTGACACAACTGACCCTGGAACTTCATCCTCCAATGAAGGGTATTTTCCTATCAATGCTTGTGCCACATCTCGATACTGGCTGCTAGTTGGAATGCTGAAAAAAATGTTTCTAATTAACTTAACATAAGATGGTAGTTTGCTAAACTCAATTTACTACTATGAATTTTGTTAATTTTCCATCATCAAGTATACGTGAAGAAAGACACCTAAATTTCTAGAACTTTGTGAAATAAATCTGAGCCAATAGCCAAATTGAATGCAATGAAATGGAACAGTGATTTTACATTTTCCCCAAATTATGCATTCAATCTGCTTCATTCAGTTTAAAAATGTATGGTTGAAGTTCCACAGTACTAAATACATTTTCTCATGACTATAAACTTGCTGACTATGTTAACACTTTGCTACCCATGTCATAAGTACTAAGTGAAATTTCTTAATGTAAAACTTACACTGTGTACTCAAGCATTGAATCAAACAATGTTTTAATGATGTGCCTCCTATACTTTGGAGGGATGCACTCTCCTTTCTTTGGGTTTCCCGCACCTAGGTACATTTCTACATCACATCTGAAATTTGGCACAGGGAAAAATAATGGCCAGGCCTTAAGTTTGATCCTGAAAAACAAGACAAGCATTCACTATAAAATCAATTCTGCCTACCAAAAAATGTATATAAGACATTAAATAGTAGAATGAACTCAAACTGCAGAACCTTAAATGTGCTCACTATCTTAAAATTTGTTCATTACTCCTAGACTATCACCTTCAAGTCATGTAGGGAGAGAAAATCTTAACATCTCTGTGATACCAACCATGCAAGTTATTACAGGTTTTTAAGGAACTTTTGAGCGTAACAAACTCATTTGAAAGGAATTCAAGTGAAACTCCCAGACACTAAGATATAGTTTTATCTTATGAATAAAAATAACATGACAAAGCTTTAGAAGAACTACATTGTGGTTTGACCAAGATAGAAATTTAAGTCAATTACTACACTGATTGCACACCAGCATTTAGTTACATTTAATAGAATGTGCTGTAAATACTATGGCAACACTGCAATGTCTATTGCACCAATAGAAATATATTCAGTGAAATATAACCTAAAAGACCTTTCCATTTAATGCTAATTACCTTGCAGACTGTATTGGCTCTGCATCAGAATTTTTATCATCTCCATCCTTTAATGAACATTCACCATGGCCATTGGTTTCTTGTAGTGTACATTCTTCAGTACAAGATGTTTCCTCCTGCATGCTTGAAGATTGATTCAAATTATTTTCATTATCTTCATTCAAGCTGTAAATTTTGATTAAAGTCAAATTACTACTGGTCACACTATAATTACATAAATAACTTTAAACTAAAGGAAATATGATAAAAATCTGAATTTACTACAAGGCACAACTGTATCTTAATATTGTTAGAATAAAATTTTTAAAGTGACTGCAGTAAATCTGCAAACACGTGGAATGTTTGGTTGGTTGTATATTAATAAAGCTGGAGTGACTAAGATAGCAAATTACATAAATAGTTGAATTTGAGCATTAATGTTTGACAGACTTCTCTCCTTATGAAAACTCATCCACATTACCATCACTTGAAGTGGAAAATGTTAACTTGGGAATGTTTGGTAAAGCTTGAAGGCTACTAGCTGCATGGGAGGAGGGGGGGACTTTGAGAAAATTTTGGTAACTCTTGCTTCAAGATTACACAATTACCATTAGGTTGTTCTAGAAAACCCTGAGACAAACTATCTAGTGATAAAAAACAAAACTAATACATTACCTCCCACATATCACAGCTTTTAACTTCCGGGCTTGTTCAGGCATGTCCTCCATGTCAACATCGATCCAATCATCAAATTCCTCATCCCATGCCTGGAGAAGCACATTCGCATGATGAGGCAAACCAAACCCCATCTTTATGGCACCGCATACATTTTCAATTTCATTGGTAGAAACAATTACTTTTTTTCTTTCATTAAGAGATACATGATATCTTCTAACCTACCAGAAGCAAAGCAATAAACACACATTTTAAAAAAGCATGACAAAGAAATATCAACACATCTCAGTTTGTTTTTATATTAATGTTTCAACAATAGATCAGACAAACATATACACAATAACGACCACTGACCAGATAAAATTCACATGCCAAACAGAAATATAATACAAATAAGCCAAATATTATTGCAAATACACAGAAAGAATACACAACTTTTTACTATCCGAAAGTAAACATTTTTCGGAGCATCTTCACAACAATACAGTCAATATTTCCTTAGCTGCCGAGTTCAAATAAATAGTTCTAATGAAGATAAGGCATAACTACACCACATGCCATCATTTCACTAAGTAGCAGAATAACAGTTTAGGAATGTTCTTAGTTTATTTAAACTCAGAATTCCATAAATGGCGACAACATGGCTATCCGAAACATTAAAGATTATGACAAAAAGATTGAACACATGCCAGCTAATTGAATATTCTCAAGTGAAAAATAACTCTCAAAATAGATTTAAATACAAAAACACATTGAAAGAGACCAAATTTATGAAAAGTGCAAAATCACCAATTGAACTTCATGTAAGTATAGTTGAAATTTATTACATGCAAAATTAATAAGTATGACTCAAAAATAATTATTACAGATTAATAACTAGCAGGTACATGAGTGACAAATAAGAATTATGTTTATATATATATACTTAATTTCTGAATACCTTGTATATTCTAGTCAACCACACAGAACAACCTAGAACCCTCATCTTGTGCTGGTAAGAACATGTCTCATGACAATACACAGATCCCTAGCGTTAGGATGTTTGTACACAGGCAAAGGGAATGGATAATCCAATTCAGCAGGATACAAGACATGAAATACATCAGTTTCCCTCACAACATAACACTGTAAGTGATTGTCAAAGCATACATTCACCATGTGTTTGCATACTAGTGCACATTTTCCTTGATAAAAATAAAGCGAGTTTATGAGACCAAATACAATTTCACTATCACTAATATTAGTTACAACAGCACAATTATCATAATATGTAATGTTGTTAAAAGTTACTGAAGAACACAAAACAATAATAGTGTCCTCACTTCCTATAAATCCCTTAGCAAGTAGGAAGTCTTTCTTAATGCCAAGACTAGCAACACACACAGCAGCTCTATCAGTGATACTTGGCTCATCACCAAAATATGTCCTGGATGTGAAATAGTAGCACTGCTTTAGCTGATTGCGGTATGCCATTGTGAAACCCAAGTTCTTCTTGTTTCTTGATAACTGGGCCCATTGTTTCAGTTCAGAATGTTTTGATTCGAACCGAATGGTTGAACAATGGATTAGCGGACCAAACTTCAGTGTCAACATTGGGTAATGCACAAGATAGTGCATTTTTGGAGTTATTGTGACATACGGAAAATTACTTTTCAGGTGTGACAACATGTCTGTTACACACACCTTCATGTAGGCTATCATTTGCAAATCAAAGGCTGGAGATGTTGCTATTCTAACGAATTCCATCAAGTAGTTCAGAAGTTCGCTGATCCGGCCTCTCTCCGGAATGAAATTCCAAAACAGAAGGGGGAAAAGTCTCAATAGGACCCACATAGCACTTCCTGTTTGTCTGATGGAACAGTTTGGAAAGGTGTGCCCAAGAGGAACAGGTTTGCTACAACGGTCCAGCTTATGATATTGAAAAGAAGATATGGCACCATTGATCTCCTCCACAGCCATTTTTGAATTTTTCATCATCTCTGCCAGGATAAATTTCAAAATTATAGGAACAACTCCCTCAAACAGGTCATGTAATATATCTGCTGGTAGAACATCAGTCACGTTGACAAATTGTAATGATTTTAGTATGGATTTATGTTTTACACCATATGCTGTTGAGGATTTTGGAACAAGTTCCACATGAGCTGCATGTGCATTGTATGATGCTTCATCTCTTATCTGAAAATTGTGAGGTGCAAACTGCAACTTTAGGTCATCAGATGTGGCCATACAGAATCTACAGATTCTCAGTCCTGCAAAGCTTTCCGTGAAACCACCTATACCATGAGATGACAAATTATCAGCTACTACCATACTGATTGTTCCTTTCAGCATGATACCTGGCTTGTCCTTCATTTCAATACCAATATTTTCCAATATTCTAAGATCATCAATTACTTTTGACAACACTGCAGGATAACCATGCCTTTTCAAAATCTGTGTTTTACATAACAGAACAAGAAATATTGATTTCAGCTTTGAGTTGAACTTTGGGTGTACATTCCCAAGTCTGAAATAAACTGCAAACTGTTTGTGATAACCTCTCCGACTGCCTAATGGATTGCACACCTCAAAATCATCACAATACAATACTATCTGTAGTCCTAGCCTATCAATACTGAAAAGAGGGTGAGTTTGGTACACTGTCCCATCTGAATAGCTTGAAATATTTTTTGAAACATGTCTTGAATTATTTATGACTTCAGCAAACACATCATTATGGGATAATAATTCTCTTAAAGTATCCAACAATGGAACATATATGAAATCATCACTTGAATTAGCCACATTTACTTTTACAGGCTTAACAAAACCTAGATGAGTAAACATTCTCTCCTGCTTCTTCTTGGTATTCATCTTTTGTAAGGATTTCCTTAGCACAGACAGATGTTCTTTGTGAGATTCCAACAAAGATTTAAGCTCAAATTGGTGGCCTTCACCAAACAAGTTTGAAATATTACTTGTAAAAGTTTCTAGCGCATCAAATGAAACTCTTTCATGCAAAGACACAAACTCTTCTAATAAATTACACATTGCCTTCATAGGTAGTCTACACTGTTCTCTGAACTGTAGCAATAATAAACAAAGCTTGTAATCTACAGAAGACATGTTGGTAGTGCTATATACAATTTCTTCTTCATCCACACTTGTGCTGGGCAAATCAAAATGTAAATTAGACGGATACTCATCACTTTGTTGACTGTTGGGTACATATCTTTTTTCCTTGCCCACAAAACCATGCTTCCCATGTACGTGAACAACAAACGTATGATAATTCCTGAATGATTTCGGACAGTCACGGATAAAACATGATATACGGAAATTTGGTTCGGAACTGTGCCTTAAGTGGATATGCCTCAATAAAGCTGAATAAGTCACAGCATGATGTTCACTACATATCTCACAGGTGTACCTTATTGGTGGCATTGTGCTATCAAAGGACATTCTGTAAAGAAAATTGAACTATTTTTATAACTGGCACGTTCACCACTAAATTTCTAACAAAATTACCAATTTGTTACAGCAGCTTAGAGCAACTTACTTACTGTCTGTGACAAAAATATTGAGCCCTCTGTTTACGTGCTTGTAAAATTGTATTCCGTAGGAGGAAAAAAGTCAAATATACCTCATTGGAAAGCTTCAAGTGTATTGTTTAATAAGAGTCATCTGAAAATTATTATTAATTGAATTTTCTTTTGTAATGAAAAATTTACTAAAAAGTAGTTTTATCTTCCATTTTGCAAGAATGGGGAACTTAACATCATACAGTTCATAATCAACTATTGATATAAAATTGAGATTTCTTGTACTTAAAGTGATTATTTTGGCACCTCTGTGGAAAAAGTCAAACCCAAGATCTTCCACTAGATTCTTAAAAAAATGATATTTAGGCAAACGTGCAATCTTGAAATGCATAATTGCAAATTCAATGAAATTGTAAAAAGCCATTCATATGACATGTGATCCAAATCCAGAAGTTTAACATTTGTATCTCAAGTATAACCATAGATATAAATTATCATCGACTACTCCTAATATGGAAAACGCATGGATGACTTATGGCAAGATGCGGCCAATCTCTGACTCTGTGGGCTGCAGGTGACGCACAGCGTTGCTGCCTCGCTACATGCCCTGCGGGAATATTGGAAGTGCGTTTAGTTTGTTTGATCCAAAGCATTGTAGCACTGTTAAATAATGAATAAACAATTTGTCATATTATGAATGAAAGACATTATCTTTGTATACTTTAGCTTTTGTTACATTTTATAGTTTTTTTTTCCAATCATTACACAGAGTAAGTGCAACGAAGAGCACAATTTGATGAAGGCGATAAAAGATCTTAAATATTCCAACCCGTGACTAATCAATAGGAGAGTCAATACGAAAGGAATAGTTCAACATAAACTAATCAGCCAGTTTAAAATGAACAAAGTGTCTCATGAAACAATGTTTAGGAAAGTCATGGTGCATAACAATCTTATTCACAATGCATAGTCTATTGTACTACAATCCAGTGGTAGTGGTATTTAATACTAATTCGAAATTTTATATCTTTTATGCTATTTTTTGGCATACAAGCTGCAACATGGAATAAAATATTCTATGGTTAAACTTGCCAAAACCTCAACAAAAATAAACTTTACATGAGGCATCTAAAAAAGATAAATTTTTGTTTATGCAGTTTTATCACAAACTTCATATGAAATATTAACTGATTCATAATGCACTACTCTGAATACAATTCCACTCTGGCATTCAATTTCTTGGTATCAGCAATTTAACCAGGCATGTTACAAATGGAAGTTAAGTATCTTTCAGTCTGACACGATTTACTCCCTTCACTAAAAAAATTCTCAAAACTATGCACAAAAAGTTATTTACAATTACAGTGACTATTAAATTTTAAAATTAACGACTTTTCAAAAAGCAGAAAATGCAATATACAAACTGGAATAACTCACATGTGAACAGTTGATTCTGTTTACATGTACAAAAAAAATTCTCACAGGAGATAGTTTGTAGTATGCAGAAAGGTATATTTACATAGCTGCTGGGATAAGATTCTATTCCGAAAACTACTTTCATCATTGAAAACGTTGAAATGGCAATTTTTACACCATAACACCAATTGCCAGCTAATCTTAACTGATTTTTTGGAAATGTGAGCAAACGCTTCGGCCTACATCATGTACGGAAATGTAGCAAATGGGAGGATTGATCGCTATGGTATATTTACTTCTCATTTCTGCCAATTTTGGCTAATCATTACATGAGAATTATATGTTCAAATTAAAGTGATACTAATAGAACACCCAAGCCCAGACCAAAATTGGAACTACCCTGGGGCAGTATGCGAAAAGTGGTCCTACTCAATGTGCATAATAAAATGAATTATCAATGTGCATAATACAATGAATTAATCTGGAAATTGTTGTCTTTAATTGCATAAAACCTGAAGAGTTTGTGAATGCATGGAATTTCCATATTTCACCAACAATAATTAGCATTTGTACTCTATATTCTACACAGATAAATGAAGTCATTTTTTTAAAAAACTCACACACATTACCAAATATTCGTAACCCCCCCCCCCCCTTTTGTGAACAGACACTACAGAGTACTTCATAATTCTATGAAATCAGTTCATGATTAATATTTTAATCCAATTTCATGTCCAGACTCTTGCATTTTATGTGTGAAAAGCTGCACTCTAGAATGCTCCAAGTAATGCTATCAAAGAGGTAATGAGGCATTCCAGCTTTACGTGGGAGGCATTTTACACACAAAGAACTGATTTCATAGAATTATGAAGTACTTTGTGGTGGCTTAACACATGAGAAAACTTTAGTATGATGTCGTAGGTGGAATCCATGAAAAGCATGAACAACTGTGTTATGTGAGACACTAGTTACATTCAAGAGACATTAATTTTACAAAAAGGCAGTGAACATAACTGGCAAACAAGCACAAAAAAATATGGTAACACTTTACTATACCGGAGATGGATTTCTTCGAATTTACAGGAGAAAGTACTTATGCAAATCATTTTCTGTAGCGTTGTTGATGTTCGGGAATGTAGTTTTGATCCATTTTAATGCGAATGCATGTGGTTTTCTACGAAAATCTATTTCAGACGTGCTATTGCTGCTGCCACCATTTGCTTTCTGCACGAGAGCACAATACGCGATATTGCTGCTGTCACAAGCCAATGTTGTCCGTATATGCTAAATTGAATGAAAGTAGTGCTAATGGAACCTAACCTAACCTAGTAGGCATACCTTGTCCCCGTGATGGTTCGTAAGGCTATCGAATTTTTGGGCTAACGTCAATGGTTTTTGGGGCTACCCGTGGATAGTTTTGGGAAATAAGGAACAGTAAGTACGTTAATGTAAGAAATAGACAATATTGTAGTTAGAAATTCATTATTTCACCTAAACAAATGTTCCGCAGTGCAGAATAGTACGTTAGCAATGTAAAAAATTGCGAAATAAATCATTGATAAGTGTTTCCGGTATAGTAGAGTAGTACCAAAAATATTACTACAAATTAGCCAGTACGACATCGAACCAGAAGTTATTTTTAGAAAGGCTCTGAAATTAACCTATTCAAGTTTAACTTCGGCGCCAATTATTTTGTACAGATGAATGACCTAGTTTTACAACCCAACCAGCACGAAGAAAATAAAATGACATCGTTTACAGAATAACCATTCACAGAGTAACACACCCTTGCATTTGGACGATTTTTGAGACAATAATACACAAGTGTGCTCCTGCTTCGGAAATCAGAAGACCATTTTTCCATGTAATTTTAAATTTTGCTGAGAATTTAGTAGTATCTCTTAACAAACAAGGAAAATGTGGTAAATATGCGATAACGCCCGGACACCTTTCACTCATTTATTTCCTTAATTTTACCACTGGTACTTACCTATTTTGCCTTGCGGAACATTCTTTAAGGTGAAGTTATGCCTTACCTCCACAAACCATGCACGTTAGCCCCAAAAACCATCCACGGATAGCCCCACAAACCATTCACACAAGGTTAGGTTAGGCCTGTTAGGTTAGGTTCCATTAGCACTCATTTCACCCCTAAATTCATCGAAAAAAGAAAGCGCGGCGCCATCTGCACGCACACAATGTAAACAACGGCATAATGTGGCAGGCAATGCCAATTTCTTACGTAAAAAGTTATTAATTCTTGTTCGGCAGCATTAAACTACGAAGTTTTTACTTTCCGTGAAAGAAAATACCTCCAAGAACGTCCAGAATGCTAAAGAAACTCATTTCAGTAAGTACTTTCTCCTGTAAATTTGAAGAAATCCGTCCGGGCGATATCGCATATGTACTGAAAATGTTACGTGAAATATCGACTCAAAGTGAATAAGGTTGGTTGGGAACTTTGGCCGAAACTTTTACACAAATAAACGCACACACACACAAAAGAACGAAGTTGAACCTTTACCTGAATTCCCTGAACTATTTCAAAAAGTTTGCTTGAACACTATCGCGAATCACATGCACATGTAGCTTAACAAAGATTCCGACACAGCTTATATCATGGCTACCTAGACTTTGACTTACACAATTACTTTCAATAGTTTCCTCACCTCGTGTGCCTAATGGCGAAAAATACCAGCTTTTATTTTAACGGAGGACACGCTAATATCCACTTCATTCACCACAAAAAAACAAATGAAAACTACCTAATCTCAGAGGCGAACAAAACAGCAGCGACGGCCGAAACAAATGACTGCTAAGTTGCACGATCCTCAAGTTTTAGTTTTACTTGAGAAATTAGAAAACACAGGTAAGAACCTTACTAAAGTTAGCAATTAAAGAGTTACATGTATTTAAGTAATGTATTAATGCGATTTATAAAATAAAATATTAATCTTGTTATCTGCACGTTACCTTCTTTTTTTTACAAAAGTTCTAAGTACTTACCTTATTTATGGCCTCTTGATTGATGATTTTCTCAGACATTTTTCACAAAAAATGGCGTATATTAAACAATTAAGAACTGTTCCAGTGATACAATGATGTTCCTGTTGTATACCAGAAATTCGACGAGGTTTACGGTCTGGATGGATTACGATTTCCTTTCTCGCTTTACTTGAACGAAGACGACCACACACCACAAGTGGGAGACTGAAGGAAGGGGTACAAAGACGCGCACCCTCCTTACATACTATCTTCCAAATCACAGTTGCCAGGTATTTTTTTTTAATCAACGACTCAAAAACCTGTATTCCCAAATAATTGGTACCCCCTCCCTTTTCCAACTTTCTTACAACTGATGGATTTTTACCACACAACAATTGGACATATATGTAACTTAACTTACCTTCAAAACGATTATGTTAATTTTTAACAGTTAATACAGAAATTACCGCAGGGTGTAATTTATAACTAAATGCTCCACGATAATGCATAGCATACACCCAACGGCGAAAGAAACAGTAGGCCATTTTCATTCGGTCTGAATTACACAATGTGATGACAATGAATTAAAATAAAGACGTCAATAAGCAGAGAACAACGCCTGCTTCGAACCAACATAGTTACATTCCTTAAAACAACACAGGATATAGAATAAAAAAATATTGAAAATAGCGGTGTACAATTTTCTTTCCATTATCTTTGCCGTTGACTGTACATGATCTGGACGGATTTTATTCATCATTGCTTCTAAAATTAATGCAGGTATACCCTCTACTAAAGAAAATGCCACCAACAGTTATAAATATTACTGGAAGGTGGATTTATATCGGCTAAAATAGTTAAATATACCATACAGTGATAATGCTTCTCCCATAAGACTACTGGTATTAAGGTTCTATGGAGGAAGTATTTTTGCCATGACTCTATAATCCCTTGGTGGAGGGAGTTACAAGATGGAACATTTCTCTGAGTGTTAAACTGATCTGTATGCTAGGACTAATAAAATAATAAATATCTAGATCACGTCTCTAGAAATATATTACATGAAGTTCTCAATGGGTTGGTTGAAGGGTGAAAAATGAGGCTGTGAACGGCAAAAAGACGCCGCAAATAACTACTATAAGTCAAATTTGGGAATTATGCGACATGTGCATATATTCAAAATTATGCATTTAAATGCATCAACTTTCAAGTCGGCGAGGAATGACACACTAGCGTGTGTCAAAAGATGCACGTCAAAGACGATATTCCATTTGATGCACTAACAGTGCATCAAATGCAGAGATAATTTCAAGAAACCTGAATTACACGTTTGGGTGTGTCAAATGATGCATTAAAAGTGCATCAAATCTACTTTGATGCACTTCTAGTTCTGTGTGTGGTTTGAAATGGCTTCTGCTGTACTGGAAATTTCAATAAATAAATAAAGGAGTGCAAGGTCCCCCCGATGACTCAGTGGTAGCATCCTTGCCTTGTAAACAAGGTGTCCCGGGTTCAGTACCAGGTGGAGGCAGATAGAGGTTCGGATCCCACTTTAAACTGTAGGTCCAGTCCCGATTAGCCTTACTGTGCATAAAGTTGACTTAAAACACCAAATCAATCAATCGATCTAAACGAGTGAACACAAGAAGGAACAGCTGCTGGCTTCTGTAGCGTATTGGGATTGTCGGAAATAATTCCGTAAAAGATAGATTTTTGTCAGTTGTTAGACAACCACTAGAAATACAAAATCTCAAAAGTTCATGCCCTTCTTCCCTGTGCTTCCCCTCAAGAATCGGATTCATAGACTCTTAGTTACTGGCCTATATTTAAGCAGTTATTTTCTATGAAACCTTTGATCCTCATTAGATGGACTGAAGAAAAGGTAATGTTTTGTTCTTCAATAATGTAAGTGATTTTCACGTTACGTAAGAAATCTTATTTTAAAAAAGACAATTCTTCCTGTACTTTTAGAAGTTTATCTATTGTAAGTTTCGGATAAATTATTCGACAGAAAATTATTTGGAATAAAAAATATAAACTAATTTATAAGCGTTAAACTGATATAAGTTTTAATGTATTTAATCAAAGAATTTGTGAATAACTAATTTTTTAAAGCATTTTGTGAGAATAACTGCGTGTTGAAAGTTAAGTTGATGGTTACCTTCTTACATTTTCAGTCATATAAATTAGAGCTCATTCCAACATCTCGAAATGAGGTCTCCAGCAATAAAATTTTGTATAATTGTCATTTGTCCAGTAACTTCATAAATATAAAAATAGTATTTTTAAGTATTCAGTTCATCTAAAATTCAAATTAAAACTTCTAACAAACATTACCCAATATTGCAATTTATATAATACTATCGTTTGATTCGGGAATATTTTTAAAACTGCTAACTAGTAGCAGCGATTGGGTGCCGAACCTTGGAGGATGGGGGGAAAGAGCAGTTAATTTTCTTATTGGACAAGACTTTGTATTAAGAGGCCATAGTGCGAGGCAAAAGTCAATTATCAAGTGGAATATCATCTGTCCGTGCACAGTAAGTATATATCCTTTAGCGCATGGGGGCACTGCAGCGCAGTTCATTGCCGATGCAGGACAAATTTCAATCTCGTTTTTCTACCTTATATCAAAAAGCACCTCTATAAAACTTCCTCAGAATGAAGAGGAAGGATGGTAGTTAATAATCATCCAAAAATGACAAAATCGATTGGGGGGGGGGTGTTTTGAGATGTTCCAACTTGACATTTAAACATTTGAATAGTGTGTTCAAATTTTACTAAGTTTCAACATTTGATCATCTCATAATATGCACCCGTCTTTCCTCCTCACAACGAGCTCAAGAGCGCTCATGTATCTTCGTTCGTTCCCCATATATATACCTACTTAATTAAAAAGAGCATGTTGTTCAAAAATGACATTTTGAACAACCCTCATATGATTGACTATCATCAAATTTTAGCAAAATCCTTTCACAGGTATCGGTTTTGGAGCAACGCAGAGCTGTGTACCAAATACAGTATTATCAAAATCAGTGACTCTGAGGGTCAACTCCTCATTGATTTGACATGGAATGACCCATATATAAATTATTATTGACATGGGAAAACTGGTAGGGACTAGAGAAAGATCAAAGTTTCAATGAAGTCAATCTATAACAAGTGCCATGATGCTCACATCAGGCAATATATTTTTAAACCTTTAGGAATCAAGCAGACAACCAGCAGGTTCATCGAGACACCTCCCGACCAGGTTGGTTCGCACGGGTGCGAAACCGTATCAGAAGCATCCTGTCCGAAAGCAACTGATCACGGAAAAAGGATTCAACAGGGCGTTTTTTGGGGGGTTCATTCAGAAGATTGTGTTTGGGACCGATGAAAGACTGTAAATCCAACACTGGGCGTGAGACGTCGTTGCGATCCTTGCAAGAGTTCCCTTTTGGGAAGCATGAACGGACAGCGCATATCACCGGTCGCAGAAACTGCTTCCCGGCTGGAAAGAACATAGAAATGAGTAAATGGCCTCGATCCAGACGTCCCAAAGAGGACGTTTTTTGGGGGGTCCATTGAGAAGATTGTGTTTGGGACCGATGAAAGACTGTAAATCCAACACTGGGCGTGAGACGTCGTTGCGATCCTTGCAAGAGTTCCCTTTTGGGAAGCATGAACGGACAGCGCATATCACCGGTCGCAGAAACTGCTTTCCGGCTGGAAAGAACATAGAAATGAGTAAATGGCCTCGATCCAGACGTCCCAAAGAGGACGTTTTTTGGGGGGTGCATTCAGAAGATTGTGTTTGGGACCGATGAAAGACTGTAAATCCAACACTGGGCGTGAGACGTCGTTGCGATCCTTGCAAGAGTTCCCTTTTGGGAAGCATGAACGGACAGCGCATATCACCGGTCGCAGAAACTGCTTCCCGGCTGGAAAGAACATAGAAATGAGTAAATGGCCTCGATCCAGACGTCCCAAAGAGGACGTTTTTTGGGGGGTCCATTGAGAAGATTGTGTTTGGGACCGATGAAAGACTGTAAATCCAACACTGGGCGTGAGACGTCGTTGCGATCCTTGCAAGAGTTCCCTTTTGGGAAGCATGAACGGACAGCGCATATCACCGGTCGCAGAAACTGCTTCCCGGCTGGAAAGAACATAGAAATGAGTAAATGGCCTCGATCCAGACGTCCCAAAGAGGACGTTTTTTGGGGGGTCCATTGAGAAGATTGTGTTTGGGACCGATGAAAGACTGTAAATCCAACACTGGGCGTGAGACGTCGTTGCGATCCTTGCAAGAGTTCCCTTTTGGGAAGCATGAACGGACAGCGCATATCACCGGTCGCAGAAACTGCTTTCCGGCTGGAAAGAACATAGAAATGAGTAAATGGCCTCGATCCAGACGTCCCAAAGAGGACGTTTTTTGGGGGGTGCATTCAGAAGATTGTGTTTGGGACCGATGAAAGACTGTAAATCCAACACTGGGCGTGAGACGTCGTTGCGATCCTTGCAAGAGTTCCCTTTTGGGAAGCATGAACGGACAGCGCATATCACCGGTCGCAGAAACTGCTTCCCGGCTGGAAAGAACATAGAAATGAGTAAATGGCCTCGATCCAGACGTCCCAAAGAGGACGTTTTTTGGGGGGTGCATTCAGAAGATTGTGTTTGGGACCGATGAAAGACTGTAAATCCAACACTGGGCGTGAGACGTCGTTGCGATCCTTGCAAGAGTTCCCTTTTGGGAAGCATGAACGGACAGCGCATATCACCGGTCGCAGAAACTGCTTCCCGGCTGGAAAGAATATAGAAATAAGTAAATGGCCTCGATCCAGACGTCCCAAAGAGGACGTTTTTTGGGGGGTCCATTGAGAAGATTGTGTTTGGGACCGATGAAAGACTGTAAATCCAACACTGTGCGTGAGACGTCGTTGCGATCCTTGCAAGAGTTCCCTTTTGGGAAGCATGAACGGACAGCGCATATCACCGGTCGCAGAAACTGCTTCCCGGCTGGAAAGAACATAGAAATGAGTAAATGGCCTCGATCCAGACGTCCCAAAGAGGACGTTTTTTGGGGGGTGCATTCAGAAGATTGTGTTTGGGACCGATGAAAGACTGTAAATCCAACACTGGGCGTGAGACGTCGTTGCGATCCTTGCAAGAGTTCCCTTTTGGGAAGCATGAACGGACAGCGCATATCACCGGTCGCAGAAACTGCTTCCCGGCTGGAAAGAACATAGAAATGAGTAAATGGCCTCGATCCAGACGTCCCAAAGAGGACGTTTTTTGGGGGGTCCATTGAGAAGATTGTGTTTGGGACCGATGAAAGACTGTAAATCCAACACTGGGCGTGAGACGTCGTTGCGATCCTTGCAAGAGTTCCCTTTTGGGAAGCATGAACGGACAGCGCATATCACCGGTCGCAGAAACTGCTTCCCGGCTGGAAAGAACATAGAAATGAGTAAATGGCCTCGATCCAGACGTCCCAAAGAGGACGTTTTTTGGGGGGTGCATTCAGAAGATTGTGTTTGGGACCGATGAAAGACTGTAAATCCAACACTGGGCGTGAGACGTCGTTGCGATCCTTGCAAGAGTTCCCTTTTGGGAAGCATGAACGGACAGCGCATATCACCGGTCGCAGAAACTGCTTCCCGGCTGGAAAGAACATAGAAATGAGTAAATGGCCTCGATCCAGACGTCCCAAAGAGGACGTTTTTTGGGGGGTCCATTGAGAAGATTGTGTTTGGGACCGATGAAAGACTGTAAATCCAACACTGGGCGTGAGACGTCGTTGCGATCCTTGCAAGAGTTCCCTTTTGGGAAGCATGAACGGACAGCGCATATCACCGGTCGCAGAAACTGCTTCCCGGCTGGAAAGAACATAGAAATGAGTAAATGGCCTCGATCCAGACGTCCCAAAGAGGACGTTTTTTGGGGGGTCCATTGAGAAGATTGTGTTTGGGACCGATGAAAGACTGTAAATCCAACACTGGGCGTGAGACGTCGTTGCGATCCTTGCAAGAGTTCCCTTTTGGGAAGCATGAACGGACAGCGCATATCACCGGTCGCAGAAACTGCTTCCCGGCTGGAAAGAATATAGAAATAAGTAAATGGCCTCGATCCAGACGTCCCAAAGAGGACGTTTTTTGGGGGGTCCATTGAGAAGATTGTGTTTGGGACCGATGAAAGACTGTAAATCCAACACTGTGCGTGAGACGTCGTTGCGATCCTTGCAAGAGTTCCCTTTTGGGAAGCATGAACGGACAGCGCATATCACCGGTCGCAGAAACTGCTTCCCGGCTGGAAAGAACATAGAAATGAGTAAATGGCCTCGATCCAGACGTCCCAAAGAGGACGTTTTTTGGGGGGTGCATTCAGAAGATTGTGTTTGGGACCGATGAAAGACTGTAAATCCAACACTGGGCGTGAGACGTCGTTGCGATCCTTGCAAGAGTTCCCTTTTGGGAAGCATGAACGGACAGCGCATATCACCGGTCGCAGAAACTGCTTCCCGGCTGGAAAGAACATAGAAATGAGTAAATGGCCTCGATCCAGACGTCCCAAAGAGGACGTTTTTTGGGGGGTCCATTGAGAAGATTGTGTTTGGGACCGATGAAAGACTGTAAATCCAACACTGGGCGTGAGACGTCGTTGCGATCCTTGCAAGAGTTCCCTTTTGGGAAGCATGAACGGACAGCGCATATCACCGGTCGCAGAAACTGCTTCCCGGCTGGAAAGAACATAGAAATGAGTAAATGGCCTCGATCCAGACGTCCCAAAGAGGACGTTTTTTGGGGGGTCCATTGAGAAGATTGTGTTTGGGACCGATGAAAGACTGTAAATCCAACACTGGGCGTGAGACGTCGTTGCGATCCTTGCAAGAGTTCCCTTTTGGGAAGCATGAACGGACAGCGCATATCACCGGTCGCAGAAACTGCTTTCCGGCTGGAAAGAACATAGAAATGAGTAAATGGCCTCGATCCAGACGTCCCAAAGAGGACGTTTTTTGGGGGGTGCATTCAGAAGATTGTGTTTGGGACCGATGAAAGACTGTAAATCCAACACTGGGCGTGAGACGTCGTTGCGATCCTTGCAAGAGTTCCCTTTTGGGAAGCATGAACGGACAGCGCATATCACCGGTCGCAGAAACTGCTTCCCGGCTGGAAAGAACATAGAAATGAGTAAATGGCCTCGATCCAGACGTCCCAAAGAGGACGTTTTTTGGGGGGTCCATTGAGAAGATTGTGTTTGGGACCGATGAAAGACTGTAAATCCAACACTGGGCGTGAGACGTCGTTGCGATCCTTGCAAGAGTTCCCTTTTGGGAAGCATGAACGGACAGCGCATATCACCGGTCGCAGAAACTGCTTCCCGGCTGGAAAGAACATAGAAATGAGTAAATGGCCTCGATCCAGACGTCCCAAAGAGGACGTTTTTTGGGGGGTGCATTCAGAAGATTGTGTTTGGGACCGATGAAAGACTGTAAATCCAACACTGTGCGTGAGACGTCGTTGCGATCCTTGCAAGAGTTCCCTTTTGGGAAGCATGAACGGACAGCGCATATCACCGGTCGCAGAAACTGCTTCCCGGCTGGAAAGAACATAGAAATGAGTAAATGGCCTCGATCCAGACGTCCCAAAGAGGACGTTTTTTGGGGGGTCCATTGAGAAGATTGTGTTTGGGACCGATGAAAGACTGTAAATCCAACACTGGGCGTGAGACGTCGTTGCGATCCTTGCAAGAGTTCCCTTTTGGGAAGCATGAACGGACAGCGCATATCACCGGTCGCAGAAACTGCTTCCCGGCTGGAAAGAACATAGAAATGAGTAAATGGCCTCGATCCAGACGTCCCAAAGAGGACGTTTTTTGGGGGGTGCATTCAGAAGATTGTGTTTGGGACCGATGAAAGACTGTAAATCCAACACTGGGCGTGAGACGTCGTTGCGATCCTTGCAAGAGTTCCCTTTTGGGAAGCATGAACGGACAGCGCATATCACCGGTCGCAGAAACTGCTTCCCGGCTGGAAAGAACATAGAAATGAGTAAATGGCCTCGATCCAGACGTCCCAAAGAGGACGTTTTTTGGGGGGTGCATTCAGAAGATTGTGTTTGGGACCGATGAAAGACTGTAAATCCAACACTGTGCGTGAGACGTCGTTGCGATCCTTGCAAGAGTTCCCTTTTGGGAAGCATGAACGGACAGCGCATATCACCGGTCGCAGAAACTGCTTCCCGGCTGGAAAGAACATAGAAATGAGTAAATGGCCTCGATCCAGACGTCCCAAAGAGGACGTTTTTTGGGGGGTCCATTGAGAAGATTGTGTTTGGGACCGATGAAAGACTGTAAATCCAACACTGGGCGTGAGACGTCGTTGCGATCCTTGCAAGAGTTCCCTTTTGGGAAGCATGAACGGACAGCGCATATCACCGGTCGCAGAAACTGCTTCCCGGCTGGAAAGAACATAGAAATGAGTAAATGGCCTCGATCCAGACGTCCCAAAGAGGACGTTTTTTGGGGGGTGCATTCAGAAGATTGTGTTTGGGACCGATGAAAGACTGTAAATCCAACACTGGGCGTGAGACGTCGTTGCGATCCTTGCATGAGTTCCCTTTTGGGAAGCATGAACGGACAGCGCATATCACCGGTCGCAGAAACTGCTTCCCGGCTGGAAAGAACATAGAAATGAGTAAATGGCCTCGATCCAGACGTCCCAAAGAGGACGTTTTTTGGGGGGTCCATTGAGAAGATTGTGTTTGGGACCGATGAAAGACTGTAAATCCAACACTGGGCGTGAGACGTCGTTGCGATCCTTGCAAGAGTTCCCTTTTGGGAAGCATGAACGGACAGCGCATATCACCGGTCGCAGAAACTGCTTCCCGGCTGGAAAGAACATAGAAATGAGTAAATGGCCTCGATCCAGACGTCCCAAAGAGGACGTTTTTTGGGGGGTGCATTCAGAAGATTGTGTTTGGGACCGATGAAAGACTGTAAATCCAACACTGGGCGTGAGACGTCGTTGCGATCCTTGCATGAGTTCCCTTTTGGGAAGCATGAACGGACAGCGCATATCACCGGTCGCAGAAACTGCTTCCCGGCTGGAAAGAACATAGAAACACGATCTCAAGCACGAGCAGTTTCGTGAATGAAGAAAATTGATACATTAGTGAAAATTTTTTGCACTGAGTTTATTATTTTGGGAATTGCAAGACTGAATAAAATCTGAAGAAACCGTTATAATTTTCTCGTACTTTATGTAATACAAAGTAATATAATAAATAATTGGTACTTAAGTATGTGGTTATTCACCGCTCAGTACACATGGAACGAGCGGCATTTACTGGTACACAACATATATCTACTTTATTGTAATTTGTGACACTACATCAATTGAAGTGCTGCGCAATACTCAAACCTATAAATGGACGGAAGATTTGTTATTTATTTAAGAATATAACAGATATTCTTAATAATACTTTCTTGTCACTTGTAACTTTTCAAGAGGATAAATATTAGTGATTTTCAAAAAGAATTGAAAGAAGTTCGTTCCTGCACTACTTTTAATGGTAATAATACAGGCAAGGTTCTCCCAAATCACATTGCAACATGCCTTGAAGCCATACGGGGGAAGGGGCGCATGGGCCATTTGCGGAGGTAACGTGATCAGCACAACACTCAGGCCGCATTTACCTTTCAGGGCTACCCCGAGGTTTATTAGAAGATAGTTGAACTCCAGACAGCCGTAGACATATTATCCATCATCATTGTTCAGGTAAATGGAGGACTTGAAACACTTAAGTAACGAGATGTACCAAACAACAACAAAACAAACGCGTAATTACACTGTAACTCCGATTTTACGAGATGGGGGAGTTTATTTTCTGTATCTTCCAAAACATCTCTTGAAATGTTAATTGACTGCTACGGACATCATCCCTTACTATATACTCCATACTAAAATGATGATACAGATATTTATATCATACAAGAAAAAATGTACAGTATTCAATCATAGTGCCTATAGCGTACATTCCACAACCGGCCGAAGCAATAAAACCCCCCTTCCTTTCCAAAACTTGGGAGCTGTTGACGTTTGACGCAGATGTCGAAGGAATGTAATGACTAATGGCGCCAAAAATGCCAGATTTCTGTCGAAAGGAGAGGCTGCAACGGGGATACCGAAGTTACAGGTAATGAAGCTTCCGTGTGAAAGAACTTTCTAAAGGCTGGAGAATCTTCGAAACACTTCGAAAGACTTCGTCCAAAGTGTGCGCCGCGGCGTCCTGGGGAGCCGTGGCTGGCTTACAATGGCACCGTGAAACATTCCAATATCATCACTGCAATGATATGGTTGTTCCAAATATGTGCTCATTTAGTACTTTGTACGAATAAAATGTTTCTGAATTTGAAATATGTGTTTATTTTTTAAGTTAATGCAAGGAACCTAACCACGCTAACTGAGCATTGCAAGTGTTAGATAGGCCTACATTCCGAGTTGGACGACGCGGAAAAATCTTGAAACCGTAATGGCGCAGTGGAACGAAAACGTTTGGGAACCTCTGGTCTAATAAATAAGATAAACAAATGTAATTGCTGCTGTTTATGTTCTGTGAATTTATCCTTCACCAATTTGTGAGCAAAGAATATCTGCTGTCCACATTTTCACTCTTCACTGCAAACAAATTATGGAAAATAGTTTACCTAATGTCAAGGAGGCTGACGGCAGTGCCAGGTTGGATTTAGCCTCGCAACGGGCCTGCGACATGGGAGTTGTGAGTTAAATTTCCAGAAATGCATTCGAAATACGGAGCACGTTGTTTTGGAGTGTGTATGGCTGTATCTCTTCCTTTCACTGCGTATGTGTGAGCGGGCGTTCTATCATACTCCATCTCTTCTTTCACACTTGTTATTTTCTTTTCTGCTTAAAAACATTTTTTTCAAATACATTCTGGTGGGTTTTTATTGCTTGAATACATATCACTAGCTTACTGCCCGCAGTAAACTTTGGTTTCCGACCTTCCCACAGCACTGGAACGGCGCTCATGAAAGTAACAGACGGCATTCTACAAACGCTGAACAAAAAGGCTCCAGTCTTGGCGTTACTTCACTTGCCCAAGGTGTTGAATCTGGTATCTCATCAGTTACTTCTTTTAAAAATGAGTTACTACGGTTTTTCGCCGGGATCAATAAAATGGTTTTGGTGTTACCTTACTGGGCGATTGCAATCGCTGACGCTTTCCTTCAGGAACTACATCGACTGCCCTCACGATACCCTCAGGGGTCGCGCAGGGAAATACTCTAGGCCGTTTTCTGTACTCCCTCTTCACCGCCGTCCTACCTCCGCTTGTACGAAACAGTGTACTTCATTGTTATGCTGACGACACGCAGCTGATGATGCCAGTAGACCCTAAAAATTCAAAACCAGCAATTGATCTTCTGAACCGTGACCTTGATGCTATATATAAATGGTGTAGACGTAATGGTCTTGTAATTAACCCCAGTAAGTGCTGCTTTACATTAATTGATTCTAGCGCTGCCTTAAACAAAATTCAAATAAATGGGTTATCAATTAATATTAATGATCTGAGGGTCCCACACTGCACGCTGTTAAGAACTTAGGTGTGATATTAATCAGAAACCTGACTGGCAAAACCACGTAACGTCTCAGAGTTCAAAAGCTTATGGCATACTTAGATCCCTCTACAAATCATCGCACTTACTTTCGACTGATGTAAATTGCGTCTTATGCAAGCTCTCGTTCTTCCCATCTTCGATTACTGTTACGTTGTTTACGGTGTTAATGTAACAAAAAAGAATGCTAAGATTGTACAAAAAGTACAGAATTCCTGCATACGTTTTCCATTAAGCTTGAAACAAAGGGATCACATACTTCCTTACTTAAATAACCTTAATTGGCTGAATATGACACGACGCATCTGGTCTGCACAATATTCAAAATTGGGCCTCCCCCATGGCACAGTGGTAGCGTCATTGCCTTGTAATCAAGGGGTCCCGGGTTCGATACCCGGTGGAGGCACAAGTGGTTCGGATCCCACTTTAAACTGTAGGTCCAGTCCCGATTAGCCTTACTGTGCATAAAGTGGACTTAAAACACCAACTCAAACCAAACCAATATTCAAAATTCTTATACGACAGACTCCAATTTACACACCACCTACACAACTACCCGACCCGACACTCTGAAACTTCATCTGGACAGATTTTCAAAATCCATATTCCTGTCGTCCTTGAAAGCTGCTTCTGCATATTGTTGGAATGCGCTGCCACCAGATGCTACCTCGTATGCGACATGCAACAGCTTTAAAAGGGTAGTAACAAAAGTACTTCGAGATGAGCAGGGACAGAGCCTCAGTACACACGACTACATTCAGCTTGCTTACGTTGAAATCAAAACCAAAAAAATGAGCAGATTTGAAACTGAGACGAACATTTTGATGTGTGTGAAGGAGTAAAATTCTCTATATAGCTTTTTACAGTGTTAATTACTGAAATATTTATGAGCGATAAATGTAATGGAATTCTTATGTTATAGTAGTAATGTATTTTTATTTGCTTTATTGCACTAGATTTTGTGGGTTAAGTGGTAGAGCAGCCACAGGCTGAACTTTGCCCATGAATAGAGATTTTTTTATTTCTATCTTAACACCCAGACCGCGTATCTAAAAATATATTTGGAGGGCGGGGCCAAACCAAGTGTCACGGAAACAACAACTGTAATAATAATATTAATAATAATAATGTTTACATTAAATTAAGTTAAATTAAAATATTATTAATTAGCTAAATACATACATTAATAAATATTATATTTTAGTAGAGTATACGTTCTCTCCCAAAACATGGCGCTATTTTTCCTTTCGAAAATGTTGATAATCCCATAAATTTTCATGGTTTTAAAACCATGACATGTTTCTATCTGTTACTATGACAACATTTCATGTTTTAAAAAAAGCCGAGGTTTTTTCTGAGGCACTTTTCAATATCATGTTCGAAAACGAGCATTCCCCTAGCTGTGACCCGACTCACTCTCCCATTTTTGATTCTTTGGAATTTTGTGACGTTTACGTCGCGACCATCCCGAAAGATGAGGCGAGCGACGAAATATTTCTAGAAAAATAGTTGGCTTTTGTTAAAATAATCAATATGCCAATGAATGTTTTTGGATTTAAGAAGGATAGCATTCTTCAGCCGGTGGAAACTGCTGTGAACATTGACGTGATTAAAGAAGTGCGTCATCAACTGAATGGCTTGATGATCGTGCATTTGAACAGCATCTGGCAGCAAGTAGATGACGATACAGATTAGAAATTGTATGTATTTAATAACAATGAGAATTACAACAAACTTCCTGTCGGATGAAAACTGCAGATTAGCATTTCCCCTTCGGATGCAGCGATCATCCATGTGGGCCAAAGTTGGTACAGAATCAAACATTTTGACATCAATTCTAACACCACGTACAACGTGGAAGCAGGTCAATTCTTGTTTGCTGAAATTATTGGTGAATATAACAAACTGCTTCCTCTTTTCATCGAATTCCGAATTGTTTATTCCCTCGAGAGTCTTACTAAGTACATAGAAATACCCAGCCATCATATTGCCTAACGACATCTTCGGAAATACGCAGCATCAAGACATGCCAGACAACAGCGAAGATATCGTCAGATTGGACGAACGTGTGAGGAAACTTCGCATGGATTTGCAAACTCTGCAGAATACATTAAATTCGAGTAAGTATACAGACTGAGATTACCAACCTTCAAACCCAATTGATTGCCCCCCATATTTTAAATTGATACCGAACTTAAATCTTTATTACATAATTAAGTTAACTTAGCTACTGTAGAAAGCATGGAAGATATTAAATTGAGTGTAGGTTCGTTACAGAGCGAATTAGTGAAACTACAGCAGCTTCAAACTAAAGATATCAAACAATTGAAACTTGAATTTCAAGATCAAACTTCTAACATACAGATTTACTTGACGGAACTGCAAAATTTGGTACGAAATATTAAAAATGCTTTTAATGTCGAACAGATAAATAATGCTATTACTAATGTATGCGAGGAACTTAAATGTTACCAAAAGAGCACTCTGACGTTAGAAATAATCAAGGAAAAACTTCAAACAGAAGACGATCACAGTACTCTCGCAGAAATTGAAAATAAATTACAAATTTATGAAGACACCATTACCAACTTACCCTTCTCTGAAGAACAGAAAGTGATCAATAAGAGTGTGGCAAATATAAAACTGCAATTGGAGACGTACGAGGATTTCTGACGTGTACAAGCAACGATTGCGAATATTCAATCAGCTTTGGAGTCGATGAACGATGAAATTAAAAATATTCATGCTTGGATCGAAACCTTCCAAGATCAGTCGTCTCTGTTGACCAGTATTCATGAAACATTAGGTTCTGTTCAGCGAAAGATTTAGAAAATTTGAATGTGATAACAAATCTCACTCATTTTCATCATGTTTTAGATAATATACAGCGTGATCTTGAGACTTTGCAAATATCCGTCCCATCCCAAGATGATTTTAGCACAATTGAACGCACCCGTGTCGGCATTATCCGAGGCTAACGATGTAGAAAGTACCAAATCTTCCTTGACCACGCTCGAGAGCACAATTCAAAATGAAAATGATACGTTTCGAAACATGGTGTCCACTTTTCCTACGATTCGAAGTGTGACCAAACTCCATGCTTAGTTGACGGAATTGAGAACCCTAGTGAATGATCCCAGCAAGAAAAGTTCTAAACTGAATATTGTGGAAAGTCTTCAGCAACTTATTGCCAGTGTCAGAGAACAGGTTGGTATTCTCGAATCCAATGCTGCTTCGCATGAATCGAAACTCGCTGCTTTCAGTGCTAAATTACAAGAACTCGACGAGAAGTATAAGCAATTGAATGTAGAATTAAAGATCAAACAATCGTTTTCAAACGTACCTGACCATATAAATGTAGTTGAACAGCTGCTACCCATCGAAAATAAACTCGGACAAATTCATAGTAATCTTGTTAATATCGATAATAAAGTTGCCAAATTATTTTCTTTGCAAGCAATTCAAATATATAGCATACCAAACCACAAAGGAAGCTCCGCACTTATTAAGGGGGCAAAATTATATATGCTCTCTCTCCATAAACCCTATTACAGGTTCTTACTCGATGGTACTATACAATTTCATGAATTTTCCTATTGGGCTCATGGGAAACAACTCAATGCCCCAACGATGAGTTTTATTAGGAAACGTGGTGTGATTAAAGCTCAGAACATACCGTTGGCACTTTGGGACGAGACTCATTCTGTGCATCAAATAGCCGACGATGAAGAATTATATGTGTTTGATGTGCAGGAAGGCGATCGCATGTTTGTGCATAATAGGAACGAGGTGCCTACTTCTAAACATCCATTCGCACTAGTTATTCTGTTCAAACGTAATCTATCACTGAATGTCTAGGCAAGGTATCGTCAACGAACTTCACAGGCCGGCTCGGCGACACTACAAACGTATTCCAGTCGTAACGATAGGTATCGACGATATCTGGCAAAGTGATCTTGTGAAATGAACAGTGGACGTTTAAATGGTTTGTATAAAATAAATCAAGGTCTTAAATATATGCTTTCTGTTGTTCTTGATACATTCAGTAAATATGCTTGGGTCGTTCCTTTGAACGGAAAATATACTGTTCACATCGTAGGTGCATTCAAACATATCTTCAGTCAAGGCAGGATACTGCGTTATCTGCAGACAGACAAAGGGAAATAATTCTTCAATTCCATGGTGAGTAAACTAGTGCAACAGCATGGAATGAAATATTATTCTACATACAGTGACTTGAAAGCCAGCATGATCGAACGCTTCAATGCAACATTAATGAACCACATGTGGAAACAATTCACATTATAAGGTAATTATCATTGGGTGAATATTTAACCCGATCGTGCCCATCGTTACAATAACACAATACATAGTACAATAGGCTTAGAACCCTCCCAAGAATTAAAAGCAAAGAAAAGCATTTAATGTCTACTGTCTACTGTCCCAAATATCAACTTACATCTAAGAAACCAAATTATAAAATAGGTGATCACGTAAGAATCAGTAAATTTAAACGTACGTTCGAGAAAAGATTCACTAATAATTGGAGTATGGAAATTTTCACTGTAGCTGAAATTTTACCAGGCACCAGCCATACGTACATGAACAGGGGGACAGGGGGAGAGTTTGAAATGACGTTTCTACGAAGAGTTGAGTAAAACGAAATAACAGACAAATATATCTTATTGAAAAAGTAATACGTAAAAATACTGGTAAGTTATTTTTCAAATGGCTTGGCCTCCCCGAAACCGAACGGATCGAGGCAAACAAGGTGATCGTGTAGTGTGGGATGTGGTGAAACGAATCATTGACCAAGAACAAAATACTAACCGTAATGATGAATTGTTGCCAGACCATATTCGCTGTCTCATCGTAGGCCCCTCCGGTTGTGGTAAAACAACTTTACTCGTAGTTAATTTTATACTTGCACCAGGTTGGTTGGATTGGAACAATAGATACTTGTATGTGTTCTCCAAAAGTCTAGAGCAACCTAAATACAAACAATTCATGGAATTGTACGATAACCCTAAACATAGCTGTATTCTCACCTCAAATTAAACCCCTCTGTGAATGTGGCGAAAATTATGTTGTGATGTTTGATGATGTGATTCTCGAAAATCAAAATGAAATTAGAAATTATTTTACACAAGGACGTCACAAGAATTGGTCTGCTTTTATCTCTCGCAAACTTTCTCCAAAATTCCTAAACAACTACTTCGCGACAATGCTAATTTCATATGCTTATTTCGGCAGGACCAAACAAATTTAAAACATGTACATGATGATTATGTGGGAGGTGACATGAGGTATCAAGAATTTCAAAATTTCTGTGCACGTCGCTGGGAAAATGATTTTGGATTTGCTACCATCGACATAACAAGAAAACCTAACGATGGAAAATATAGAAATAAAATTAATTATTTTTTTCAAAACAAAAAGCAATATAATATAACAAAATAATAAGAAAATGAAGAAACGAAAAATTGATGATAGCTGAAAATTACGCGAATACTTAACCAAACGTTTTCGAGGTTGGAAAAATGAAAATCGCGGCTTCTACGAACAACCCAAGGGTCAAGAACAACATATTAGTGATGTTATTGGTAATCCTGGTAAATAAATAAAAACTGTAACGGAATAAAATAAAGATTTGATCACAGAACTAGTACCGCTTGCTGCTCGAAATGTTCCGGATTATCTTTCTACACTATAATCAAGCATTCACACTCCAACGATCCTCAGGCAGCGACCATAAAAAACGACGACCGATCACAAGTACCTCCTCGGAACCGATTGAAATAGGTCGTATAGCACAAAAATATTATTTGAGCTCCAATAAAGATGAGAAGGATGAAGTGTTTGGTTTGTATTCGAGCACCGAACTTGATGGAAGTATAATTTACAAAATTGGCAACTTAAGAGTCAATTTTGCAAATGATATTGTAATTAACATAGGAGGAAAAGATAATTGGGCGAGGTACTCCGGCACCACCGGATTTTTGGAACGTATTCCTCAGAAGCGTCCTAAAAATTATACCAACAAAGATTATGAAACATATGCAGAAATTTTAAAATGGTAAGTTACCTTGTATCAAAATTACGATCCTACACAACATAGAGTGAAATCTAGCAGCGGTGAGAAATATATAAACCTCATCAAACCTATTTGGAATTAATTGAAAGTAGGAAGTAGCATGAAACAGTATACCACTTTACCAGAACAGTATGTTTGGGTAGACGATGTGAGGAAGCCTATAGAGCGTTTGTTTGTTACAGCCGGAGAAGAAAATACAGGTAATAAAAATGATTGCAATGACAGAATGTCTATCATGAACATGATCAGCACAAAGCTCACTAATTTTATTGTGCACGATACGAAAGGCATCGGATATTTGATTAAAATTATCAACACGCTCTCACCAAAATTCTGGAACGTGGCTGAAGGTAAAGGTCTCGCCAATGATATTATTAATAAATTGCCATTCGAATTACATATCCCAGGATATCAGTATTGCGGTCCTGGCATCAAACTCGAGAAAAGATTACAGAAAGGAGATGAAGGTGAATCCACTGAAAGCAGCATGCAATCAACAAGACCTCGCTTATAATAAGAACACTGATCTCGATACTAGACACAAACCAGATAAAATATTAGGAAATGCAGCTTTCGGTCGTCTTGTAGTAGTGTTATTTGACCTATTATAAAGTCGAGAAAGTATGAACCCCCCTCAGGCAGATTTGGCCACACTTAAAACTAGCTCAAGATGTGCATATGAGCTTATTGCTCAAGTGTGGTACCCTGTCTAACCCAAGATTTTTGTAAAAATGCCCTCGGGAATTTCCCGTGAAAGCTCCCTCAGATTGATTTGCCTACACTTACAAAAGCCACATCTGTGAGATTGTTGTCCATAAGCTTGTCAAAAATATGCCCCTTTTGATATTTTTTTTGGCTACACATAAAACTAAGCCAAAAATGCTCATAAGAGCCACCCACACCCACACATATTTACTTCCGGTCCACTTCTGGTCTATTTCCGGTTTAAGTTCAATTGAACACCAGGCCCAACTTGCATATCTAGTACAAAGACAATGTAATATGCAGAGACTTTCTAGAATTGCTCTGTGACTCTCTCATTTCTTACATCATAAATATATGATTTTTCACCTATAAGAATAACACTACATATGGTGTCATCAGGGAGTGTATCGTGGAATTCACAGATAATTTTAATGTTTGTCCTGTCATTAACCACAACTTGTTTTCATTTTGAAGTGTTGATGACAAACATGGGTCTCTGTGTTTTAAATTAATCTGGTGTGTAATACATGTCAGTATTGCCAGTAGTGACCCTTTTGTATGCTGTAAATGCTTCATATAATTTGAGGAAATCATCCTTGGACATGTTTAAATTATAATTTTCTCTGGGGAACACCTCATTTCTGCCATTTTTAAGATATATGTTCTTGATGTTGCAGCTATCAAATTTACTTGATTTCTTTTCCTGATTATTGTGTCTTCCAGTCTGAAACAGTACCACCACAAAATCTGGCATGTCATATTGTATACTGGAGAATGAGTTTGTAGCATCAAATTCATAATAGCTACCAGTGGCAGGCTTCTGTACACATTGATATGTATAAAATTGTAAAGGCACCTGTGGATTTTTTAGGATATCTGCTTTGTATTTAAGAGCATAACTGGCTTCATATTCAACAACTGGAATTCTTAGCTCCATAATCTGAATAAGGCATTTGCCTTCATCAGGTAGGATATTAGGCAGAGGTTCCCCAGTAGAATTTAATGTACTGTACCTCATCAAAGCATTATTATCATTGGCAGCTCTTCTAAATGTGATTCTTAAACCACCCTTCCACATAATATCTTTGTAATCTGAGAAGAATCCTGGCAACAGGCGCATGGGGAACAGCACAGTGTGGCTTTTAGATATAATTTTATCACCAGCCTCAAATCCACTTATTTTGTAGTATGATGCCTCGGTTTTGGATAATTTTAGTGTGGCCAAAGCTGTAGAGGTAATACCAGGGTAATCCACTCTGTTTATAACAACACCATGTTTTCTGATCTCAATTTCAGAGAACAGATGTGGCACAAAATTGTCCACCAATGTTATATTTGAATTTGCCGGATGTACCATCGAGCTTTAAAACATCAAACTTGATGTATAGATCTGCTCTGTGAGGGTGTATAAAGCCATCTCCTACATCAAGATCAACCTCAATCTCTGTGTTGGGTTGATTTAAATTTGCAAATGTCCTCCTGTTTGGAGGGAATGATTGTAGCTCATAACTCTCAATATTTTCCATTTTTTTTTTGTATGTATTTTTATTTAAATATTAATCTCTATGATAGCAGTTGTTGTGGCTCCAGCAAAATCAACTAATTCTTCTTTTTCATTAGTGACCATCAACTCAATATAATCTATTCTATTATGGCATACAGGAAAATATAATGTTGGGGATGGAGTGTAGATGATGGGCTCCATAAATTCAGAGTTAGGTTTGAATGTTGCAATAATGCCAGTTTGTTTGTGAGTGCCTATGCCATTTGATTTGGTGATCATACCCTCGGCCACATTACAGTGAATATTTAGAGTCTCTATGGCTAAGAATTTAGGTATATTAATAGCAGTGTGTTTGATGGCTGGTTCAAGTTTTGTGTTGTTCTCAAATCCTAACAGCTCTCCTATAGTACCCAGATCCACTGTTTCTGTAGCAGACACAATCTCTACTCTGTGAGTGACAGAATTTTGAGTTAACACTATACCTCTGGGTAACTGAGCATTTAGAGTAGATAGATTATATTGCCCTGGAGTGATGACAATGTTTTGGTCACCAACTGCAATCTTGTTGTTGTGGTGTGTAATATTAGGGATCAAGTACATACCATAAAATGCTCTGAGAGCTATTGTTTTGGGATACACTATATCATCATGTAATCTGAGTTTCAATATTGAATTTTGGCTGGTGAGATGGAATACTCCCATGATGCTTCAGATACCACAGGGCCTTTTGAAAATTTTCAATTGATGGTTTATTTATTTGAGACAGATATCTAAGAACAGATAAACACAGATGTCCACAATTAACATCTTTGAAATTTTGAACACGGGCATTATTGTAATAAAGATTAGTTGATTTTAGATATTTTACTAAATTTTCAGGTGGAATACCTCCAAATGAATCAAACATAAATGCCTCATGGTTTAAATATTTAAGATAACAGAGCCAGCGAGTGCCCTGATTTTTGTACTTATCCAAATTAACTATGCCATACTTTTTGTTGAGTGGTTGTTCTGGTAAAGAATGAGACATGTACACACCTCTAAAAGTTTTGATGCCCAGTGGTTTGATTAAAGCTTCAATATCTTGGTTTGTAAGCGGCTCTTGTTTTTTCTAAACTTATTCATGGCTCTCTTAACACCTTTGCCTTGTTTCTCCATGGCCAGATTATGGCGCTTCAATTCATCTAATTCTGCCTTATTCCTTTTGGCATCTATTACTGTTTTTGCTATAGCAGCTGATCCCCCAGCCAAGCTCCCAACAGCACCAAGTGCTGCTAAGATGGCCGGGATACTAAATATGAAGCCCCCTGTATGCAATTTTTTTCTAGATTGCTGTAATTTTTTTAATTGGGGGGTACTAAGTAATAATTTCATACCATGTCCCTTGGCAAGACAAGAGCTTTTTCTCTTGCGCTGCTTTTTGGTTAAAAGACTATCAATAGTTTTAAGAGATTTAAGACCTGCATAAGGTATCTGATACATAACACCCTTGGCCTTCATCCTAGCTTTATTATATATATATATATTCTGGGATTACATAGCTTAATTAAGTGGCTTAAATTTATTTAATCTATCACAACCCCCACCCCAGTTTTTGTTTGGTGTTCATAGCTATGGTGGTCCCCAATGGTGCTATTCTCTCACTTAAAGAAGCATCTTTGCTTACAAATCTACCAAATGCAGCCTCTTCTAATTTTTTGTCTGCAACATGTCGCCTATCAAGATCAGAATGTGTGTTGTATGCTATGTCATGGTCTCTACAAGCAGCATCTAGGGGATTAACACCAGGATCACCTCTGTTTAATCTATGGTCCAATTTTGTACCGGGACCACAATACTGATAGCCTGGAATGTGTAGTTCAAATGGCAGCTTGTTTATGATGTCATTAACCAGCCCCCGACCCTCAGAGATATTCCAAAATTAAGGTGGTAGAGTATTAATAATTTTTATAAGATATCCAATCCCCTTAGTGTCATTCACTATAAAATTAGACAATTTGGTGCTTATCATGTCCATAATTCCAACTTTTTCATTGTAAAAATTGTGGTTGCCAGCATTTTCCTCCCCAGCTATCACCAGCAACCTATCTACAAGTTTCCTGACATCATCAACCCAGACAAATTCTTTAGGCAGGGTGTTGTATTGTTTGATTCCACTACCTTTCTTGATCTGTGACCATATGGGCTTGATTAAGTTGTTGTATTTTGCTCCACTGCTAGACTTGACTCTTTTTTGTGTGGGATCATTGTTCTGGTATAGAGCATTTGATTTTATTAATATTTCTTTGTAATGCTCATAATCTTGATCTGTATAGCTGCCAGGCCTTTTCCTAGTCATCAGTTCCCACAACCCAGGTGTTCCAGGATACTTAACAAAACCACCTCTTTCTCCAAGATGAGATTCTGAATATACAATCAGATCATCTCCCATAAATGTTACTCTAAAATTGCCAATTCTATGTATGATGCTACCATCAACCTCTGTGTCAGCATATAAGCCAAAGACTTCATCTTTGTTGTCTTTAGGTGTGCTTAAATATTTTTGAGCAAGAAGACCCAATTCAATAGGATCCTGAGTAGCTTCAATTCTTCGAGGAGCAACAGGACTAAGTGTATGGATACTAGAAAGTGGGGTGATTGGATAATCTAATATGTTCCTTGCAGCTACAGGTACAAGCTCTGTGATTAAATTTTGATTTTGCTCTGTAACAGTTTTGATATTTTTACCTAATTCACTAATAGCATCAATAATAGGTTGTTCTGTTTGCTTGTGTTGTTCATAGATTCCTCGGTTCTCTGATTTCCATCCCTTAAATCTTTTTACAAGATAATCTCTTAATTTAAGATCATCAATGATTGGCCTTTTCATGGTTATTTATATATGTTTCAATATCTAGAAAATTGTTGATTTTATTTCTGTATTTACCACTATTGGGTTTCCTTGTCATATCAATTGTAACAAACCCATAACTGTCCTGGTTCCAGCACCTAATGCAAAACTTGGAAAAATCATTGTAGCTCAAGTCCCCACCTACATATTCATCATGTATGTGTTTGAGGTTGGTATGATCTTGATGAAACACACATATAAAATTGCTGTTGTCTCGGATCAGCTGCTTCGGAATTTTAGAAAAAGTCTGTGCCAGGTAGAAGCAATCAATGTTTTTGTGCCGCCCCTGTGTAAAAAAATTTCTAACCTTGTTTTGATTATCCAGTATAATGTCATCAAACACAACAACAGAGTTATCAAGACATTCATGGAGTGGCTTAACATCTGGTTCAAAAGTGGCTATATCCAGTCCATCATATAGCTTCATCAGCTGCTGATATTTTAATTGTTCCAAGCTCTTAGAGAAGACATACAAGTGTCTGTTTTTCCAGTCTAACCAGTTGGGTGCCAATAAAAAATTATCAATCATTAGTGTAGTTTTACCACAAGCCGATGGCCCAACAATAAGACATCTAATATTATCAGGCAGCAGCTTGCCATTTCTCTTAATCTGCTGTTCAGGATCTGGCAGTCTCTTTATAACATCCCAGGTGTTCATAGTATCACTTTGTCTGCATCGATCCAGCTGTGTTCTGGGAGTCCTAGCCATTTGACAAGTATCTTGTTGCCTTTTCTGCGGATGATTTTCTCTATAAGATATGTGTCAGGCTGCTTAGTTTTGCTGAGTTCTTCTTCATAAAACCTGCCTTTGAGACTTTCTCCTCGGTGATCTTTTATTATATATGTGTTAAGGGTCCCAGGTTTAACTTGAACCACTGTAAATAATTCAGTGCTCCAGTTTCTGGTAAAGCCTCTTTTGAATAAGTGCTTATATTTGCTGATTATTACTTGATCACCTACCTTATATTTGGCTTTTCTTGTTGTTGGCTGGTATCTAGGATAATAAACAGTAATGATCAATTTTTGCTCATCAGATGAAGTTACCTCAGAGGGCTTCATGTTGATTGTGGAATGGACCGAGTTGTTATATTTATGTAGAAGTTCTGGTAGGATACTGAGCCATTTATAATTACCTTGGAGGGTAAATTGTTTATACATATGATTTTTTAGGGTTTTGTTGAATCTTTCTACAATAGAGGCCTTGAGATCACTGTAACTCGAGTAATGTTGTATTGACTGGCTTTTAATAAATTGTTGGAACACCGAATTATAGAATTCTTTGCCATTATCTGTTTGTAGATAGCGCGGTGATCTTCCACTCTGATTGATGATTGTCCTGAAGGCTTCTGTAACACATTTTCCAGTCTTAGATTTGAGTGGCACAGCCCAGGCAAATTTTGAAAATGTATCTATGACAGTGTGTAGATACTTGTAGCCCTTGTTGATCTTGTCTAAGTTTTTCAGCTGTCCACTTGCCATCTCAACCAAGTCACACTGCCATAAATCATCTATGCCTTTTGTAACCACTGGCAGTCTCTTATAATTATGTCTGGCTTGTCTGTGTAATTCAACAACAATAATTTGTCTAGACATAGTATGTAAACAAGAATATTGCAACTATAGAGTGTTCAGCAGCTGATACTACAGGATTTTCTAAATATAATTTGTCTCCTATTTGTATATTAAATTCCAGAGAGCCGTCATCTTCAGCATAAGATGTCTCTAATGTATTGGAATCTGTAAAATCCACTAACTCTACACTGGTGAATTTTGCTTTGTTGTCAGCATTTGTTATTGATAAGGTAGGGTAATGGTGTGCCTGTGGTTGTAGCCAATATTTGATCTTGATTGGTCAAAGTTTGCCCCCAACAAAAAACTGGTAATAAAATTGTGCAGGTGACAGCATATATATTTTGCCGCCTGGTGTAAATGGTGAATCATATTCTTTGTTGGGGATACTATACAATTCAAGAATTACTGTATGTTTAGGATTCTCGATTAGGCCAGTTATTTATTTTTCTGCTGTAAGCAATCTACTTGTTACAGATTCAAGGTGCTCATTGATAGTCCTAACAACATCATCATGGCCTGGCTTGATATTTATGTCCACAACAAGTTTTTTGTATTGTTGCACAATCTCTTGAAGCTGTGTGGCAAAAACAGACAAAGCATTTGCTTGGTTGGATTCCATGCTTCCTAGCTGTTGCTTCATATTAGCTACAATTTGCTGTAAATTTTCAACAACTGCAAATTTTGAATTTTGAGCAGTAAGATCATGGACTTGTCTTCTGATATCCTCAAACAGAGCATGCAGTTCATTAATATGTTGATTAGTTTGTGGAGTGGCCACTGTTTGAGTAAGTTGTTTGATCTCTGTCTGGATATTCTTGATATCTTCTGATTTCAATATGCGATCACAGCTCTCTTAATATTTTTAAGTTCCTGTGATGTAGGCAGATTTGATACAGTATTTTGCAAAGATTCAAGTGCCAATTTCACATTATTTAATTCAGAAGCATCAGCCACACTTTGCATAGCATCTTGGCGCAGGGTTATGTCTGCCTGAGTAGGTGTTGATTGTTGTAAAATTTCAAGCTTTATTTGGATATCATCGATCAAGTGATGAAAATGAGATAGCTCAGATTCAGTGTTGAGGTTTTCAAGTTTTGTGATCTGTTGCTGGACACTGACAAGGGTGTCTACAATACCAGGCAGGCGAGATTCTAGAGTTTCTTGTACATTTGTCAGATCACTTTGCACTGCTGCTAGTGTACCCTCAACATGGCTTATGGTACTCTGAATTTTTCCAAAATCTTCATATGTTTCAAGTTGCAGCTTGATGTTTGCAACACTCCGAGTTATAGCACTCAAAGCATCAGAAGATGGCAAATTGTTGTTCATAAAATTTTCAAGTGTCTGAATTTTTTCTTTGACCTCGGCTATGGCATTGTTCAGAGGGTCCAGATTAGGTATCTGTAGTGATTGAATCTGTTCCTTTAGAGTGGAAATTACTAGATCAAAATCTTCTTGTGATTTTATGCTTTTGACAATTGTTTGGAGCTGTGTCTGAACATTATTAATCTGTTCTTCCAATTGTTGTTTCAATTGCTCAGAGTTGGTAGCCTGAGTCTTAAATTTGGCTTGAAGAGCTGCTACAGCTTCCTCTAAACTTTGAAAATTATCTAATGTGGCCAAGTCAGTATATTTTTGAAGCAGCAATTTGAGTTCTGAATCAATTTTAAGAAGAGGGTCCATGCATTGTGATTGTAAATTTGTAATTTCTAGTTGAAGACTGGCATTGAGTGTGGTTTGTAAAGCTTGTAAATCACTTCTTAATTTTTTGACTCTGACATCAAGCATCAGAATCTCATCACTGTGATCTTCATGCCTTGCATGGCCAAATATATCATTAGGCATTTTTGTTTTAGTGTTTATTTATTATAGAATATCTAATTCTTAATTCTATAAAAAAAGGTATAAGCTTGTCATAGGATCCCGGGACCTCAATATATAAGCAGTCACCAGCAGAAACAGTATATACAGTGCCAGAAATCATGTTTGAGTGCTTTATCCTGTAAATATTTTTGCCTACTGAAACTTTGACATAATAATTGTAATAAATTGTAATTGCCCACCTACAGGTAATTGGTAATGATTTAAATTAGTGTTAAATATGTACAATGTTTTACCTGTTTCATCATCAACATCTGTAAGTATGCTGTTCAGATGAATAATTAACAAAGCACTTAGTTTAGATATTACAGATTGTATATCAGAAGAGGGTGCTGGTGTTGGCAGGTCCATAATAGCCTGTTTTTTGAACCCAAATAAGTTCATAGGAATGTTTATTTATTTCAAATCATGCTCTGTAATTGGGCATTGTTTGCCACTTTTCAAATCACAATGACCCCATGTTAGAGTATGTATGCCACATGATAAAATGCATCTCTTATCATCATGTGGGTCCAGAGCCACTTTTCTTACAACATTTGTAGTCAACAAGTGATCCACACTCTGAATTCTGTATTCTGATGTTCTTATTAAACTCTGTGATTTGAGACAATTTTTGTAATCTTTAAATTCAAGCTCTTTGTCAACAGTTACTCTGGCAATGCCCTTGGCTTTTTTTGCAACAACACCACTACATGTTTCAAAGCTGTACATCTTGGCCCTTAACCCAGCAAATGCCACAATAACATCACCAAGTGTCTCATCTTTTAACTTGCCAGGCACCTTTTTGTTGTGGGGTTGAATCTTTGCATGTTCACTGGTATCAAAATATTTAAGCAATGCAGGCTGTGATATATCTTGATAAACATCTTCTGTCTGAATATCAAGAATAAAACTATCTGTGTCCATGTACATCAGTTTTACACGATCACCATATAAAGGCTCCAACACATCATAATAGAACTCCAGCATGTGTAATTTGGCCAATTCCAATATCACAGCCCCTACATAAATAGGCTTATCAAACTTAATCTTTGTTTTTTCATGTTGAAAAGTGCCATATTTTCATCATAAATTCTTCTATAATTGAAATTAGGCTTTGCAATCAATTTTTTGCTCAGGCTGGGGTCAGTAATTAATTTAACATCAGTATGTTTTCTGACATTTTCTATGGTTTTGCCATACACTGAATTTACCATCAATTTAAACAAGGTCTTATCAAATTGGCTCATTGCAGATGTTCGAAGCTCTGTGTTCGTATCAATATATGGCTTCAACCATCTTGAGTGCCTGAACCTTAAGACTTTGCCAACTTTGGTCACTTGAACACCATGATGCATCAGGAACTGGAGGTTTTTATAATATATGACATAATCCTGTTTTGGCTCTAGAGTCATCATGAGCTTCTTCTGTTTAGAGTCAGGTGAACACTTAACCTCAGGAATTTGGGGCAGATCAGGAATTGTCAGATCAACCTCTAAGAATAGACCATAGTCACTGTCATCAAAATCCTTAAGATCTTCAATATTGAAATCTTCAACCCACTCAAGCCCTGCATATGGCAATTTATCCATCATAGCATAACCATACAGGCTGTTAGCATCTACATATAGTATATAATTTAATGGCAGTGCTGGATCATAATTGGGAATATACTTGTTATTTGCTCTGGCATATCTCTGAGAACATTGCACCATGCCTCCTCTTATACATTGCTCCATAAACAGATACACATCTTGATCTTGGATCAGATCCAATTGCATTTTAGTGTTTAAAAACATTGCAGACCATGCTAGGCCTGGTGCACTGTAGAAATACATTGGATGCAGCTTATAATTTTTCATCGATGATTTTCTAAATGCCTGAAGTATATCAGCTAAGAGAGTGACATCAAGTTTTAAATATGCCTTGTGATAATCACCAAATGTCTGGCATTTTAAATTGTTCCACATCAACTGGGCATGGTGATAATCATCATCAGTAATTGTAGATGCCCTGAGTTTGCTGTAGAATGCTTGTTGTGGTGGCAGAGTACACCCATCAAATTTAGAAAAACCTGTAACATAATCATATGGGTATACACCCTTCCGCCTAATTAATTTCAGGTCCTGTTTGGAAACAAAGCACATGTGATTTTGAATTGATCATCAGATAATTGACTGGCCAGTGTAGCCAGGCTAGCGGACAGAATTCTGTAGGAATCAAGAAATCTTAAGTGAATGAGAACACCATTAACTTTAATTATTTTGCTAATAGCTATATATTTCTCATTATTTTCTGCTAAAATATTTAAATTCTGCTTGTCAAACCCCTCGTACCTGATCAAATGATGAAAATCATAATTGGATGCACCATGGCAAAATATGGGGACAAATTTTGGTCTCTGGATCTTAATATTACAGCTATTACACAGGGCCATTTTGAATTTACCATCTGTATGAGAATGGTGATGCACCTTGATATTTGTATCTGAAAATTCAGAATCACATACCGGGCATTTTTCTGCATTGTTGAAATCTTCAATCTGATCCTCTGTTAAAGGCAACATAGGTTTTGATTTTAATAAGATATTAGATGCTATGTTATGGCACTCATTTTCTATTCTATGTGCAAATTCTTTGATGGCATCTGATCCCATGTATAAATCTTCTTCACTAACAACACCATCCTGTACAACCACATAATAAAAACAAGAAGGCTCATGTAACTGGTATGATGTAATTGAAGATTCATCAGGATCTGGGCTGCATAATGCAAGAGGTTTGAGGTTTGATTCAAAATCACAGACTATATATGCTGGGTGTTCCAACAAGGCTTCAAATTTTTTGAATTTGGCATTTTCATTTGGATTAGGCATCACCATATGAACAGGTTTATGGTTGCCACAGTATTTTAAATGTTCAATTAACTTGTTTTTAGCAATTTCTGCATTCTTTTCACAAACACCATTCACCATTTTTCTACCATCAAATACAGTCAAACATCTTCTGCACAACTTGAATATTGTCTTAGATTTGTCTAGTTGTGTTCTAATTAAAGCTTCAAGATTATGTATCAGAGTGTAATGGTGTGTGCCATCTCCTTCAATTAAGAGCAGATCAATCGGAACAGCAGAATCATCATCAAGTGTACTGATTCTGAGAGGTGCTATCAAGCAATTGCCACGGCCAGTAGAACAAATAAATACATTAATAGATAATTGTTTACCATTGATATCCCTGGCCTTTTTTTTTCAAATTTATCAATATTGTGAACAGACATTGGATATTCTAAGCACTCCATTGCATCATCAAAATCATTTTCATGTTGTTTATAATAAGTTATTCTCTGAGGATTCCTTAAAACTGGATACAAAGCAGCTAAAATACACCACAGAAAGCATTTCTCATCATTATTTTCTATGTTAAACACGGCTCTTTTGTTTTTAATATTGGCAGGTAATAGCAGATATGTAGATCCTTGTAATGGGTTAAATTTAGAAATATTAACATAGAGCTTGTGTGGAGATCCGCATAGGCTCCATCCTGACTCTTTTGCAGCAAATTCAGAATGTTTAATATTCAATTGCTCTATCAAACTGCTTATTATTTTGTCTAAATTTGCATTTGAATATACAGCTACAGTTTCTCTTATGTGGGGCTGTGTAAATTTTGTGCCATTTGGTTTCTTATATTGTGTAAACAATTTGAGGGACAGCTTATAAGAGCCATTTTGTGCATTTAGAATTGCCTGCACATCAGGATTTATACTGTTCAAAAAATTCTTAATATCACATCTTGGCTCTGATACAAACCGGTAATCCCTAAGTTGGCCAGCAAAACTGCTATGGATGGGTTCATAGCGTGGCTGCTTTGCTGCTCTAGTATTAACACATGTTTCAAGCTTCCTTTTCAGACCAGATGTAGATGGTTGTGGGGGCAATATTGATGACTGTGCAGAACAAGTACCCATATGCTTATATGTGAAGTATTCCATGCTATATTTTCTATGGCATTTTGGGCATATTTTTGTGGGAGTTCTGCATTTTTCTGGATCACAATTCTTTTGGTGCTTAGCCCAATTGGGGCTGGATATATTCTTATTGCATTGATTACAATATTTTTGGTTTGGCATTTTTGTTGTTGGTTTATTATATAAAATTTCTTGGGATTCAAATCAAAATTCTATGCTTAATAAAAATATCAGTTGGGTTCAGCAGTGTGCTTTGTATACTTAGTGTGTGTGTGTGTGTGTGTGTGTGTGTGTATGTGTGTTAATATTTTTGGCTTTGGTATTTATATAAAATTTCTTGGGCTTCAAATCAAAACTCTATACTTAATAAACCTATGACAGGTTGTATAAAGCTGATAGCCTACATGCACAAAGGTAGAATAAGTACAGAAGCACTGCCCTAGCACAAATACATGTCTACACAGGCATGTCCTAGAAAAACAATGACCTAATACCATGTGTCATGTATAACAAACTGGGGCAGATATAAACCCTTTGTTCAATATATTACAAATATGTTTGATATGAATAATAAAAAATTCTGTATATTAAATCAAATAGATTTGTAATTCAATTTATATCAATTTGCAATATTTTTGTGTTTTTAAAAAATATGAGGAGCACTGCAACAACATACCCTTACTCTTCAACAACTCTCACAATACTGGCTGATATGTAATGCAAAATCTCTTTATATAGCCTAAGCACGGACCGCATTGAAAACATCTGAAACAATAAGCCAATCAGAATATAACACATCATCACATTATGTCATAACCAACCAATCAGAAAACAACACATGCCTAATAATTTCTTGCATAATATTGGGTAATAATTTGTTGCAAAACATGATGCAATAGAAATAAACCAGAAATAGGCCACAAGTGGGCCACAGGTGGACCGGAATTGGACCGGAAGTGGACCGGAAATAACCGGAAATGACCGGAAGTAGACCGGAAGTGGACCGGAAGTGACCGGAAATGGGCCGGAAGTGACCGGAAATGGGCCGGAAATAGGCCGGAAGTGGACCGGAAGTAAATATGTGTGGGTGTGGGTGGCTCTTATGAGCATTTTTGGCTTAGTTTTAATGTGTAGCAAAAAAATATCGAAAGGGGCATATTTTTGACAAGCTTATGGACAACAATCTCACAGATGTGGCTTTTGTAAGTGTAGGCAAATCAATCTGGAAATTCCCGAGGGCATTTTTACAAAAATCTTGGGTTAGACAGGGTACCACACTTGAGCAATAAGCTCATATGCACATCTTGAGCTAGTTTTAAGTGTGGCCAAATCTGCCTGAGGGGGGCTCATACTTTCTCGAGTTTATAATAGGTCAAAAAACACTACTTGTTGTCAGTGGAATTGAATCGTTAGGTGAACGTGTAACAGCTCTGGCACCGCCATTGTGATGAAAACAAAAAGAGAATTAGGATGGTGTAATGCCCCATCCCCAGCATCTCTCACACCTTCCCCCTCCCCCAAGTGAGGTGGTAACACTGACAGCAACGGAGGAAGCACGTCAGGCCGGGGTAGAACACACAAACGTAAACACTTGAGTTGGACTAAAATATTTTATATAGTGTACCAAAATGTTTGGGGGTTGAGTGGCAAAATGCACATGTTTTCTGGAAGCATATTATCTAACAATTATAGCGTCGTAGCAATTACAGAGACTTCGCGTAATAAAAACCATTTAAGCACGGAACTCTTTTACTATCGCTATAGCGTGTTCCAATCATGAGCGTCACACAAAGAAAAATTCTCATTAGGCTAACAGGAGGCTTTAGCACAACTCCAACGCTGGCACTTCTGGCATTTACCGGAGTCTGGCCACTAGATCTGCAAATACTAAGACGAGCTTCAAACTATTGGTTTAAGAAATAGCAATTTGGAAAAGTAGCAGAACTCCTTCAACGCAAAATTGAAACTCGACTAGATATTAAACTAAACTAAATAAAAAAAATGGCAGCATGAATGGAGCAGTGCACAACAAGGAAGAAGAACATATGAATTCATCCCAAGTATTAAAGAAAGATTAAGAATGAATATCTAAATACTAGCAAAGGACTTATTCACTTCTTGACAGGTAGTGGCCCGTATGGAAATTACTTAAACTATTCAACGTTAGTCAAGAAGAAAGGTGAACCTATAAGATGCCATACACAATGTGATACTCCAGAACACAAGGTACATTATTGCAACTACCCTAATCAGAAAGTACACTCAATTAGAACCAAATTAACAGATCAAAACACAAAAAGGATCATTAATAACACAGAATTATTTTTAACATTAAACAAAATTAACAGACTTGGTTTCAAATTTAGAACAAATTGCATATAAAAACAGGATACTTACCAAAACAAAGCGAAATACAGTAGATGCAAATGATGCAACACAACCGACAACACGAATACCAAGAACAAGAACATGAAGCAAACATACCAAACACCACCAATAAAGCACCGACCGTTGAACCAGAAATCGATTTCCAGCTAGAATAAATGGAAGAAGAATGCAAGCTATCTCATCAGTATGACAGGAAGACGAAAGAGCAAAATCCTAACTGAACAGACCACTAATAACATACTAGTAATGACAAAAGACGAGACGTAGAAGACAACACACTACACATAGAAAAGACAGAAAAATGTCTCCTAATGCTGAATCATCCCGGAAGACATGTATATCCAGGGAACCAGGATGGCCGAGGTTCACGAACAAAGAGACTTAAAAACCAAGAGAATAAACAAAAAATTAAAAAAATTGTACTTTTTTATGTATGTTTGTAATGTACTCATGTAATTGTTTGTCAGACTGCGAGAGCACCTTCTATTTGGAACTACAGGGCCAGCAACCCTTAAGTCTGCTGGAATGCTAATATTTCTATTTGGTTATTTTCTTCTATTTCGTGTATATAATTTTATGTTGTATTCTTTATTATTATTTTAAACTTGTATACTAATTAAATAAAAGAAAAAAGTAAGATATAACAAAAAAAATAAGCAAATCCGTTGCGCAACAGCCCATGAAGGGCCTAGGCGTACCTACCGACTGCCGGTCTCCCTCCCACGCTTTCCTTCGTCACCTCTAAGCGTGGAGATCTTCAACCAGTATTGGAATAATCGGGGGGTCAGCCCGACGTATCCCCAGCCGTTGTAGTACGTCTCCGTGACCGGATTACGCTCACTCGCTCGGAGCTCCCCAATTTCCTCACGATGGTGGGTTGCCACGGGCCCTATACGTAGGCCGACTAAATTCCGACCAGAGCCGGATTCGAACCTACGCCGTCCCGCAGCGAAAGATCTCAAGACGAGTGAACGCCTTAACCCGCTCGGCAAAAATGCAAACTAACGTCCTAGCATATCATATTAGAAGCTAGGGTAATAAGCAAATACCACTGGATGTATGTGGGTGGAGGAGGGCATCTTCAGTAAATAAAGAAAGAAAAGAAACAATAAAAGAAACGGGAGTGGACGTAAAGTTGAAAGTGGGATCCTAACCACTGTGTGCCTCCACACGGGTATCGAAGCCGAGTACCATTGATTACAAGGGGACAACATTACCACTAAGCCATCAGGGAGATTACCTTTAGATATTTCTGTTTGACCTTCGTTTTGACCACATACTGTATGTGTTGAGTGCTCAATACAGACTCGTTTTACCATGGGTAGAGAGATCTTAGAGAGACGCATGGTGATTTGGTATCTATTGTAAAGGCCTTCGCCCGTATTATGTGAAGGGTGCAAATAGCATAAGTGCAGATGTATCCAACATTTTAATTTGGATCAATCAATAAATTTTTTCATGAACACCGGAAACAATTAAACAAAATTCATGGCTAGTTTGTACTACAAAAATAACTAATAATAACAATACTAATAATTAACTAACTAACTCTCTAGCCTTCTTAAACCCGAAGGTTCATGGCTGCAGCAACACAGGCCTTCCATCTGTCCCTATCTTGAGCAAGATCTATACACTCTTTTCCATTCCTACCGATTTCCTTTAGGTCCATCTCAAAGTTGTCCCTCCATCTTCGTCTTGGCCTTAATACAGGTCTCTTACCATCAGGTTTCCCAACAAGAATCCTGTAAATTCTTCTTTCCTCTCCCATTCGTGCCACATGGCCTGCCCACCTAAGTCTTCTTGATTTAATCATTCTAATAATATCTGGACATGAATACAAATTATGTAGTTCTAAATTATGTAACCTTCTCCACTCACCTGTCTCCTCATTCCTTTTAACTTTTAGTTCCTTAGATATTAAACGAGAAGACAATAGTTTATGAAGAGAGAAGTAACACGCATTTCCTGAATTGATACTACTTTTTATTTCCTCTTTAATATCATTTTCCTAAGGATCTTATTTTCAAATACCCTCAATTTATGTCCCTCTTTCAATGTAATACTAATAATTACAATTATTATTATTATCATCATTTTTATTAAATGAGGACTAAAAGTGGTAAACGTTGTAAGTGCCAAAAGCGAAAGTGTTGGGAAATCGCATCGTTCCGCACATCAGCCCGTAAGAACGTGCACACTAGTGACCTCGTTACGCGCCCTTTGAACTAATTAGAGGGCTACCAGCCACATTTCACCTTTACCACATTATAAAGCATGGCACATTTCACAGTTTAATGTGGAAAACGGTGTTTGAAATATTTTGGCACTGATCAGCGTTTACCAATTTTAGTCTTTAAATGGCATTACATGTATATAACAATAGTATACTATTTAATAGTCTATACGCCTTGTAATCAAGGGGACCCGGGTTCGATACCCGTTGGAGGCACATGGTGGTTCGGATCCCACTTTAAACTGTGAGTCCAGTCCCAATTAACCTTACTGTGCATAAAGTGAACTTAAAACACCAACTTAATCAGTCAATGCAAGAACAACAGGTGTAATTAAATAGGACTAAGCACACATCTTGCTATAAGAATTCGCTGCATTCTTTCGTTTTATATAAATGTTGAGGCCAAAAACAAGAAGTGTAATATGTCAAATTAAAGACAATCGTTTACGCTACAATTTCTGTTTGGACCAATTTCTCTTCAGATGCCGAGATTATTAGCAAATTAATGATAAACATAAAATTATTAGTAAAAATTGCGAATCGTTTTTAGTAATCCATGAATAACTACGTACTTAATAGTTTCTTCAATTGAAAAATGTAAGATAACCTTAAATATAGAACACATCTTAAGCTCTTATTTGAAAAAAGGATCGTTGAAATCGGACCTTTGGTTTCAGAAATGTAGTAGTTTTTTTTTTAAATGTCAACATCCGCCTTGTTAGTTTAGCCGCCATTTCTATTAGCTACCACTATGAGATAGCAATCATGTTTTTTTGGTATCCTTACACACCAAAATAACTGTGACATAAATGGAAATTAGTACTCCCAAATTATACCAAATTCTTGATTTTGGCCACTTAGCCAATATACTATATATAGCTCTTGTCCAGTCTTACGGCGGGCGCCCTACATGCTGGCAAGGGAAGTGGGGAGCGGGGAAGCGACCAATCCAGCGCGATAAGAAACGAAGTAGCCTGTCGAACGAGGTGCGCTTAGTTCTTCCTTCCGCCATGTTGTAACTGTCTGCGTCATCGCTATTGTCTGGTTGGTCTACGGCGTATTCCCTGCTCCCCACTTCCATTGCCAGCATGTAGGTCGCCCGCCGTAAGAGTAGACAAGAGCTCTATAAGAGATTGAAATTCAGGACGAGATTGTTGAGCACCCCACAACAAAGAGAAAATGAAATGCACAGTTACTAGATTTTGCTATCACTAACGTCTTAGAAGAGGAAGAGCACACATCACACACACAAATATTATATGAATGTTTAGATCTTGTATTTACAGAAATAGATAGACGTTTACCAATAACAACGATTTATTGGAAGGCTATATCACGGCGGGGGAGAAGCGACACTTTTCAAACCTGTCCAAGCATCTCCCTCGCCCACCCAGCGTCGTAAAAAGTGGGTACCTGGAGGAAAGTCTCGGGGTTAAAGGCTGCCAGGGGCGTGGTGCTGATCACATCACCCCCAGCTCGGCCGAGGTCAACAAAGTGTGGGGCCGTAACTCCACACTCCCTATACGCCTTCATGGCTTGGTGCAAAGCACAGGGGATTACTTTACTTCTTTTTTTCAATTTTCTTTTTATCACCATTCTGCCAAAAACGAACTAAATGTTGCCAATGCCTTTGAAGAACTGTACAAAGCTATGAAAACACTTAAGCTGTACTTGATAACATAGCATGCAGTACAGTGATGTGTGAATCAATTTTCTCTGTGTTAACCCGCATAGCATCAATAGCCCTCAGAGACTGCCAATGTGTAGCAAGTGCCTACCAAATCTGGTTTTCCTGGTTTTTGAGAAGAAAAGAGCATCGAGCATTGATATGTGGAGACTTCCCCAACAAGTTCAACAACAAGAAGAATCGCCCACTACAACTTTTTTAGGCAGAGGTATGTAGTCACTATAATTGAATATTGTGCATTTTTCTTGTCTATTATAATATAAATATTTATATAATCAAAGGGGGTAATCCTCCGTGGCTGTGCGATGTAAGGCGCTGTGCTTTGGAATCTGACTGCGGGACGGCATGGGTTCGAGTCCGCCTAGGCTCAGTCTCTGGGTTCTCGGCCTGTGTATAGGACCGGTGGCAACCCACCATCGTGAGGAAATTGTGGAGCTACGAGTGAGTAGCGTAATCCGGTCTAGGATATCTCCTATAATGGCTGAGGGTTCGACGTGCTGACCCCACGTCACCCCATTATCGGTTGAAGATCTCCACACCTCTGGGGAGGATTGTCGGAGGGCGACTGTCAGTCGGGAGATATGCCAATTCCCTTACAGGGCTGCAGAGCCACGGGTTGTTGTTATTATTATTATTAGTGGTAAGGGTGTTTTCTAAGGGATGAAGTCAGTAGCACAATCAACACTTCGAGAGATGCCTATGGTCTAGAAGATATTGATATATAGTGTAGTATTTGTATATGATCGTATTTCATTAACTTAATGACCGCCTAACACACATGAACATAATTTACCTTAATTTAATACTGTTTAATATTTTTAGAAGGAGACTAGGTATGTAAATCCCCCCTCATGATAAACAGTGAACCCCCTCTGGAGATGAATTCTAGCTATGGGCTTGGCGTAGGAATAACCACTATGTAAGTCATACCGAGATTAATAATAATTAATACCTCTTGACAGCGGGAGATCGTATTTGATTTATTTTTTATGATGTATCATTTACGTGATCCATACTTTTACAAATACTGTAATAACAACAATACGTAAATAGTAACAATAACTTTAAATAAGTAATTAGGCCGAACGGGTTTTTCACGATGGAACTCTTCGGGATGTCTCGTTTTGGGTCATTCATGAGTCCTTTGATTTCATTAGGCACTTGTGAAAGAGGAATAGGAAAGAGAGGATATTGTCTTCAAGGAAGTTGCAGACCGTGGATGGGAAAAAGTAAATACCGTCTTCTATTTCCTAATAGAATAGAGGACGGAATTCTATAGTATTTGTCGCAGTTTACATACAGTAAGTTAGCTAGAAGAGATACAGATATTGAAATTGTATCGTCCTCCTTATTTTGGTTTGGCTTATTTTACTTCGCTTTTTTTTTTTTTTTTGGTGGGGCTAATCGCGGACATGATGATATGATGACTCACAATGAACACCTGAATCCAGGTCGAGATTGGAACCCGGTACCCCTAGCGTCATAGGTCGCTGTTCTCAATTTTTGTCTTGTTCATTTACATCAACACTCCATTTTTGTGTTATTATACTCTAAGAGCTAAGTATCTCCATTCTCAACAATTTTTTTAGTCGTTGTCACATTATTAAAGAATGTTAGCACTTAGGTACTTCAATATTTTTTACTGTTAGAAAGCTTTTTCAGTAAAGTTTTAACCATTTTGTTTAAATGTAAAAAATATTCCTGAGAATGCCTTCTTTCCTCTCTCTCGTTAACCTGAGTATTTGGAGTTTCGTCCCTCTGGTTCTCATCCTAAAGCCTATCTAAAGTACGCACAATCGCTACCAGATGCCACTACACGCATTGATGGAGGTGTCATCTGGCGGCCGATTCTTGTACTGCTATGGCGAGGTGCTGAGTGGAAATGAATTCCGTACCCGATTAAAATTGGATTTCATTATGAAGTTCAATTAGAAGAGAAGGAGGGAGTATAAATGTTTTCATAATCGGGGAACCAAATTATACACCATCATCACACACACCAGTAAACGTCTTTCCTAGGTAATATTTGCAGTGTACAGAATTTCATTGAAACACAATAAGAGAGTATGCTGCAAAATACCTAGGTATATACTTCCTCTAAAAAATGGACGGCATTGAACATTATCACAACATTATGGGTTATTTTTCTGTATAAGTCATTCATCTTCTTTCAGAGTGGACCTTCCGCGATACAGTGCATGAAAATACGTTTTTGTTTCGAGTTCAACACATTATATATTTTTCAAATGTTGTGACTAATTTGACTGGAGGAAAAATAGATTTGCCAGAAAGAAATAACTATATTTTCAATTTATGGCGAACTTGCTAAATGGATCATGTCAGGAAATTTAAATAATGTAAGTTATGCTAGCAATGTATTACAATTGACAACAGCGAAGGAGAAAAAAAAGCCTCAAAATGAAGAAAAATGCAATGAAAAAACGTTAAAAATACTGAAATGTGACTTAAAAGGCAAAAACCTGAAAAATGGAAAAAAAATAATGTTATCTGGTTCTAACTGAAGGGAAACTGAATGATATCAGGTCTAGCATTGTTTACAATAATCTAGGACAATTGCAATGGCGGATAATTGGGATGAAGTCAGAATCATGGACAATTGCGATGATTTTGTCGGTGAAGGTCATTTTACAAATTATGGTTTGGCAATTTCGACGATCAGGACCTAACCTAAACTAACCAAAGGCGCCACAGAACTAATAATGCTGTAGAAGGTTGGAACAACAAAATGAGTAGGTGGCTTGGAAGTCTGCATTCAAAAATTCATGAGGTTCTGGCATATATCTGGCATGATGTGGTTGTGATGCAAGCAGTGGCGTCTCCTGACGCTGAACTTAAGGCGTTGGCAAAAAACGAGTGTTAACCCCTCCCCCTCTCATTTCTGTGAACAAATGTTACAAATTTTGCCCGAACATTTTTGGTGTAAATTTAAAAATATTTAGAAAAACATTAAATTACATAAATTATTTTAAATCAAGTAAATACTTCATTTAAAATATTAATCGTATTTGAAGGGTAAGGAGAAACAAGGACTGCCAAAGAACAGTTTAAACGAGAAAATTAATGTTCAATACTTCGCCATACAATTAATTTTTAAAGCACGAATTTCAATGATCTTAACATATGAACATTTCTAATTCCAGTGGGGGAGAAATTCTAGTTGTATGTATTATACCTAGTCTGGTCATAAATACTGTTACACACTATTTTGTGAATAAATTGAATATGGTTTCAGATTTTTAAATGTTTTTTCAGTATGTTACAGTTACATATATTACCCTTCATAATATAATCCGTTGCGCAACAGCCGATGAAGGGCCTAGGCTTACCTACCGACTGCCGGTCTCCCTCCCACGCTTTCCATCGTCACCTCTAAGCGTGGAGATCTTCAACCAGTATTGGAATAGTCGGGGGATCCTTCCAAAAAGTAAATTTTGAAAAATCAACTGCTCATTACTTATAGTTACTTGAATTCCAGCTTTATTCTTCTTTCTTTAGAGAGAAATATGCTGATCACCGCCTCATAAAATTTGGATTTATCCCCTTCTCGCAGCTTAGAAAGTAATTCTTTCTCGATGGAGATAAGACTTAAATTCGTCATCCGGTTCTGAGTTTGAGTAGAGCGGCAGAATGTGTGGATCCTCTTCAGTGATGAGAACGATCTCTCGGCAGATGACGTCGTGGAAGGAATTGTTGCGATCACCACTGCTAATTTATATATTTCCGTAAACCAACCCACTATATTCGTGTCCAGTAGATAATTTACAATCTCAATTGGTGTTTTCTCTGATCCTTCAGTGGAAGCATACCAAACATAAAGTTCATTCTGTAGTTTGGTTAAATTAAACAGACTGCCATAAATTTCCTGCAATTTATGTACGAGATGGTGAGGAAAGTTTTCTCTCTTATTAAAGTTGCCCAGTTTTGTGGGATTTAGTAAATCAAAATATTGCAATTTTTCAAATGATGCGAATCTAATTGTTATCTGGTTGCTGATATTATCAATGATTTCAAAGTTAAGCCTCCGGCAGTGGTCTTTCTGTGATTCGTTGTTCAGTCGCCTCATTTTCATTTCAACAACCTCTTTCTCTTCTACTGCACCAGTTATAGAATTCCATAGTGTTTCGAACTTCTCTCTTTCCTTTTGCAGCTGTTGTTGAAATTCAGTTATTTTATTACTGCAATACAAAATATCAACATTTTTAGACTGCAATATACTGAATAATACGTCTGAAAAGGCAAGCAAGTTGGATAAAGCCTTTATTAAAAATATGTTTTCGAAATCCTTCAGGAAGCTAGAAAATCATCTTGAAGTCATTGCAGTCAAATGATCGAAGTCTCCACTTTCTTGCTTTGCTAAATAGCAGACAGCGTTAATCAACCTCTTTAATATTTCCCTGTTCTTTTTTACTTTTTCATTGTGTAGTTCTATTTCAGCTTTTCGTTGAGTATCCAAAAAAACGTCAATTCTAGTAGGAGTGGCAACAAAACTACTAAAATTAAAGAAACTAGAAAGATGCAATTCAGACTCACTGTGTTTTTTCGCTGCAGTATTGAGATGATTCAAAACCGCATACCTTTGATAATTTCAAACATTTTTTTTTTTTTAGTCGAGAATAATAAACATGTCCAACAGTAAAATTTATTCACCACAACACTCCCGCAAAGCCAGTCTGAAATTTCATAGAGTTATTTTTGAAAATGTCTCTCAAAACCTTTTCCAGCACCATGTTTTCCTTTAACACATGTGTTGACATCGTGAGATTCGGACATGGTCGATCATTGTCAATCACTTGTTTCTTCTCTGAATACGAAAGCGAAGAAAAGGATTTATTTAAATACTTTTGCACAACACTTTCACTATTCTCCATCTTAAACTAATCACATCACTTCACACCACACGTTTAAAATAATAATGCACAAAAATAACTAGCAAAACAACGTGGGACGAGGGGTGAATGAAAGCCAAACCGTTGGGAACAAATACAACGCCTTGAGAAGCTAACCAGTGCTAACCATGCTCGTGGGTGGCAGGGTGCGCATGCGCGGTCATGCTATGTTTTGGCAGTGGTAAGACGTTGGATTTCCTCGCAACGTCCTGCCCGTCATGGACCCAGGGGGTGCTATTCCGGCTTCCCGCGCTACGGCGGCACATGAAGGTCTTCTGCTAGAGTGACGTCAAAAAGGGGATCCCTCAGCTGCGGGCCGCTTAATAACATGTAAAATCATACAAGTTTATAGCCTCATAGAGGCGATTATAACTCTTGGGAAGCAATGTTTATAACATGTAGTTCTTCTTCACTGCTTTCCCGTACCTTCTCAAGTTAACTGAGGATGGCAAACGAACAAATTCATGCAGAATTCAGCAAAAAGGGAATCAATGTATTTGGTTCTTTAACATTATTTGTCTACACTTCTACACGCAGCAATAAAGTTAGTTGGTTGGTTGATTGGTTGATTTGGTGTTTAAGTCCACTTTATGCACAGTAAGGCTAATCGGGACTGGACCTACATGTTAAAGTGGAATCCGAACCACCATGTGCCTTCACCGGGTATCGAACCCGGGACCCCTTGATTACGAGACACAGCAATGAAGTTAAATGATTATTAGATGAGAGTCTCATCTTGAGACGAGCACAATAGATAAAACACCCGAAAAATCGTAAAGTGAAACAATTTGAAATGCCTGTGTGTGCTGGAGGGGGGTGGGAGTAGAGTCTCGTGCGCATATTTTCATGCAAATAGTTTACTAACTTAATTAATTATAGCGTGGACATAACTGCAACAGGATCGAGAAAGTAAGATTGAACGGAAAGGATTAAGTAAGTCCCTCTACATGTATATAACGGGTCTCCATGACAGCATAACGCTTTAGGAAGCCAGAGGCCCCAGTTTGAACCATAGTAAGGCATATAGCAATGTTTGTCTCATTCTCCACTCATTAGTTCATCATTCATCCTCATAGTAGCGATCAACCCAGTAGAAATTCGTCTTTAAATGAACGACACATACATACATATTGATTTATTATTATTTCGTTTTTCTGCTACTTCTGGCTAATCGCGAAGATGAGGATGAATGGTGATAAGATGAGGCGGATGAAGGGACAATCATAAACATGTAAGGACAACACAATACGAGCCCCACCAAGGATTATAATGGCCACGAGTCAGACGCCAGAGCCTCGCTAGTCACTAGTATGTAAAATGCAGTCCAGGGTGTACTACGTGGAAATTACTACAGTTGGGCACTCAGGATATATATATATATATATATATATATATATATATATATATATATATATTGTGTGTGTGTGTGTGTGTGTGTAGTCTTTGGTATGAGTCCTGTCGAGTTGCATCCACGGAAGCTCCAAAATTTCGGTGTTGTGTGCGGTGTTGTGTGCGTGTGAATAAAACTATTATTATTATTATGAAGTTACAGTTACGCAATAATAAACGTCTAAGCCGATGAATGCAAATATTGCCATCAGTTTCAATAATACGAATGTCTATAACAGTATCCTTCTTATTTAATTTTTATTTAACAGGTAGGTTTTTTTTTTGATACGGAAGAAACATGCATCAAATTATGTCAATATATTGTACATATATTCAGGTAGTGTTGTATTTTAAAAATTTCCAGCAGTAGAATTTCAGCAACTTCTTTGCAGGGGCGACTTATTGTTGACAAGAATTAATTGAAGTTACTGCTGCGTAACATAATAAGTACTAGTATATTGCAAAATCATAGACAAATTGCAGTGGGTGGAGGATGTCTATGCAATTTATCCTAGTGGGGGAATTTTCTTTAAGAGGATTTTCTTAACTAGAGAGATAGCATTCCAAAACCTTTCCCTCTTTGAGTACTGCTGCCTCTCCTGTGAAAAAATCTTGCGGTCGTCCTTGTCAGATTGCGTCATTACGAGGCAAATATTTTTTTCTTATTTTTAGGTTGCTTTCCTGTAACTTTGACCTAATTGGAAGGCGAGGATGAGTAACGAATAGATGAAATTGATGGACACCCGCAAAGGGACACAATGTCCAGGCGGGACTCGAGCCTTAAACCTTCGCTGGGTAGCGAGATCGTTACTGAACCAATTAACGTTCTCATCCATTTCTATTTTGAGGGCCTTCCGGATGGCGTAGTGGTGGCGTCATCGCCTTATAATCGAGGGATCCCGGGTTCGGTACCCGGTGGAGGCACGTAGTGGTTCGGATCCCACTTTAAACTGTAGGTACAATTAGCCTCAATGTACATAAACTGGACTTAAAACGCCAATTCAATCAATCTCTTTTATTATTTCACGTCGCTTTTTGACATATAGAGCAAACTAGGGTAATAAAATGAAAATGAAAGATGAAATAGATAAGACACACAATGATACACACCCATGCCTCAACCAAGGTTCGCTTCTGAGTTCATAGAGCCTTACGCTAGCGATTCCTCCAGGCAAGGGATAGACGATTTGACGTACACCGAGGGGGTTCATACCTGCAGTTGGGAACATTCAAATGGAAAGTAATTTCTTCCAGTTTCCGAAAGCGACATGGCTTTCATTGTTCGGTATAAGCCAACGGCACAGATTTCTCCCAGATGTCAGAAAAATCTGCAGGTTCAGTAGTAGCGATCAGGTATTCGTTTACAGAAGTGCTTGTGCTGTTTGTCTTGAATATTAAAGCGAGTAATTTTAGGTCGTATTACGTGTATTCGGTGTCTGTACCATGAGTAAGCGTGCCAAAGGTAAGCATTCTTGTGCTGTTGCAGTGTACCAATTGGGGCTTTAAGGAATCTGGCACCACATCTATTTCTATTTTGAGGGCCTCCCCGATGGCATAGTGGTGGCGTCATCGCCTTATAATCGAGGGATTCCGGTTCGGTACCCGGTGGAGGCACGTAGTGGTTCGGATATGGAAAAAGTTATTCAATTTGAGATTGTGTTTGCATCCTTCCATGGGTCAACTGTTTCCAAGCAACATAAAGTTATGGACACTCTAAAGACAGTACTGAAGTTAACGAAAAGATTATTTCCCTGTATGTCAGAACAAGAACTTTTATTAGAATTCGACATTTGAATAAACTAATGAAACTCAAGTCCATGGAAGCAAGTGCAGCGAGAAAAAGACTACAGTGGGTAGCATCGTCTTCAAAATCATAAGTCTCCAGGAAGGGTAAGTTGTAATGAATTTTTATTCTTACTGATATTTATTTCCGCCTCGGCCTCCACCGTATAGTGATTAACAAATCACATTGCTAAACCAAGACAGAGGCCAGGCCTATTGTTCATGTATTTGTTATTTGACGTCGCTTTTTTACCACTTTTGGTTAATCGCGGCGATGAGTGTTGATCACATAAAATTGATGAAAGGGCAGGCACAAAGAACATCAATGCCCACGACGTGACTCCAAGTCGGGAACTTCAGTGATGGGATTCAAAGTCGAATACGCGGTTGACCAGATTCGCCATCGAGCTGGCACGAGTTCCCTTGAATTTATTAAGGGATTACGCTTTCCCACGACATTGCATTTTATCCATTTATTATTTATTTATTAAGTTCTAAAAAACATATCTTGATGTTACAGTTTTTTAAACACAAATCAGTTTAGGTAGAATATTTCTGCAATTTTACCATAGTGTAAACTTTAATGTAAGCGAAAGCATGTGTGCATCACTAGTTAAAGATTTTCACATCTACAAAAAAAAAATATCCAAAACCCATTTCCACCTCACTCAAGGATTATGTTAATTGAATTCAAATTGTACGCGGGTTCAGTGCCATGAATCTAACCTTTACTGAACAGAATGAGATTGGTTCATAGAATGTATCGCCGAAAATCAATTTCGCTGATATCCCGTTGTCGCTGTTCTATTTTCATTAGATACGAGCTCCAATTACCATTTTAATCCTTCGTTTTAAAAGTTATTTAAACACAAAAATAGTTATTGGGGGTCATTTTAAAGTTGTTTTTTTTTTTTTTTACTTCATTACTGTCTTCATTTGATTATTTTTATTTTCTAAGAATTTCGGCGGGCTGCAGCCCCTTGAGCCCCCCCTGCGTACGCCAGTGCTTGCCACACTCATCTAGCCTACGCTCCCATCAAATTTATCATTCATTTTTATTGTTGCGGTTAAACTAAATATGTAGAAAAGCGACGTCATATAACAACAGCGACAGCGACATCCTATGTATACTAGATATATAAATTATAATGAACAAATTATTAATAACAAACATCTGTGAAAATTTGAAAGTATGAAGGATAATAAGTATTGGTGTGGTAGCAAAATATTTAATACGTAAAATTGTATTTATTTACCCATACGCAACTTCAGATTTCAATGTAGGGGCGATATAAGAGGATATTCGTGATTACTTTTTGCTTGATTTGTATAACGCCATTTATTGTAATTGCGTGCTGTAAACTTCTTCATATTATTACCTAGGTCTTATTCCTTGCGTTTTGCTTATTATTCTGCCTCAAATGCTTAATAGAACCAAGATATGGACAATTAAAAATGAAAATATTTCCCGTAAGCTTCCATTGCTACGCGAGCCTCGCCCCTTGACAGATCCCCTTGGTCACGTCAGAGCTCGTTGCGGCTTCTAGCCAATGGGAAAGCTCCGTGTCTCGGAATGCTCTTCCTAAAATACTTCTATATTCCTTGTCATGGACCGATCTGCCTGCCTGACAACTAGTGATGGGTTCAAGCCGTTCATTTGTGCGAGTCGACTCATGAGCGCTCGCTCACTGAGAAGAGTCGTTCAAATGAGTCGTTCAAAAGAGTCGCCAAGCTTCTTTTTCTCGAAACACATGCCTGAAGAGGGGGAAGGGGGTAGGAGGTGTTGAAGCAGATGATTGTATTTAAGTAAACGAACACAACGTACGTCCTTCAAGATTAATAAATTGTATTGCATTTTTGTGTATATGTGTGTGCGTGTAGCCGACTAGATGGCCAAGATTCTGAAGTAATCGAAATTTGATCTTGCCACAGAAGTTCCCGGGTTCTAGTCCCGGTCTGGTCAAGGATATTCTTTACGAGTGTCCCTTCATCTGTATCATCACGCATCATCCTCATCGTCGCGATTACTTAAAATTTGAAGAAAAGCGGCATAAAATAAGAAAAATACAAATACGATTCTGTATGTGTATGGATATACATATATGTGTAAACAGTAAACACACACACACACAAACAAAATTTATTGCACATACTTGTTTTCATTACTCTGCCTCATGAGTGAGATTTTCTATATTTGTATCTTGTTTCAGTTTACATTTCATGCTGCGGATAATGCAAATTATGCAGTACGATAGCATACACAGAAATGCTATATAATTATATCAACCTTTTATTAGTAATAACGTGCATTTACATATTCTTCCTTTTTTTCATTCGATCACTGGTTTTAATATCGCAACAAATGTGAGAAAGCGAGTCAACAAAATGCACTCCAGATCTGCGCTGCGACACATCATCGCTCGTTCACGACTCTTGAAACAGCACGAAGAGTCACAGCACAGTCCCACGACTCTTTCCCCATCATTCGTTCACGACTCTCGAGACGGCACGAAGAGTCATTAAGCACCTTAACGACTCGCTCGCCTTAGCGACTCTTCTGCTCACTCATCGTTCACGACTCTCGAGACGGCACGAAGAGTCGTGGAGCACCTTAACGACTCGCTCGCCTTAGCGACTCTTCTGCTCACTCATCGTTCGCTCGCGAGTCGCGAGCTCTCTTACACAAGGCGCGGCGGCGGCAGTCTCGCCAGCAGACTGGATCTACAGTTTAAAGTAGGATCCACCCGCTCGCTCTCCGCGGATGGCTAACAGCTGTGTTTAAGAAATATATATCGCTCTTGAACATTATCCATGTCCATCCCATATCCATAGCTTTTTGTTGTTCTACAGTCATTCAATATAAGTTTCTGCCAATATCATAATGTATGATCGAATTTCTATAAAGCGGGCCAAATTATACGTATGTATTTTTTTTTAATGTTGCTTTCTACTAGTAAAACACCTTAACACGTAGGCTCACCGCAGATGGCCAACAGCTGTTTATATCACTCGTGAACATGACCCATGTCCATCTTACGTAGTTGTTCCTAATTCTGCAGTCATTCAATAAAAGCTTTTTTGCAGTATCATGTACGATGAGATTTATGATTAAACTTCTATATTTATTCTTTAATGCTGTTTTCATTAGTAAAATATTTACACGTTAATGTTAATGAAATATTTCACGTCATATGAAAACGATTTTGTCAGACAATGTTTAAAGTCCACTTTTATGCTCCAATAGGCTAATCGGGTCTCCCCGATGGCGTAGTGATAATGTCGCCGGTAATCAAGGGGTACCGTGTTCAATACAAAGTGGAGGTTCGGATCCTCCTTTAAACTGTAGGTCCAGTCCCGACTATCCTATCTGCACATAAAGGCTTATCGGAATATTGTAATCAAGAGGTCTGTGCCTAACACCTTCTCAAAATTTTTACAAGACTCCCCTAATATTTTTTACTAACATTTAATTTCTTGTAATTTTAGCGCTAATGGTTTGGCCGAACTTGAAACTACAGGACAAATTTGTTGGCTGTTCTTCGCTGCCCGTCATGGGCTGAGGTTGCGCGCTCTCTCTCTGCAAACAACACTCGCGAGTCGACTCTTTCCTTCGTTCAAAGAGTCGCTAAGGTGTGCCACGACTCTTTGAAGTTTGAACGAAGGAAAGAGTCGACTCGCGAGCATGCTCCTTTCCCTCTCATCGTACACGGCACGTTTCAGCCAGCTTTACGGGAAAAGGAACAGAGAGGACCCCCCCCCTCCCTCTCCTCTCCAGTCCCCATTTGCTGCCCGCAGAATCGACTTGCTTTCTTTCAAAAATTCCGGCCGCCAGGCGAGTATACACTTGCGCATGCGCCTTCCTCGCAAAATTCGTGGAAAGGAGAGGGAATAATGGAATAATAGTTGCTTGGCGGGCGGAGGAGTCGTGGCACCCATACGACTCTTTGAACGTGTCGTTCAATTCTGGTGAACGAGTCGTTCACCGCTCACAAGAGAGAGTCGTTACTTTTGAACGACTCGTTCACGAACGACCCATCACTACTGACAACCACTGCGCGCTGCGCCGCGTTCGAAAACTACCGGCCGCTCGAAACTGACAATTAAAGAAAAACGCTCAAAATCGTAATTTATAAAAGTACAGATACTTTCTTCTTTATTTCATTTTCCTTTGGGCGTTGACACACGACTTACACATCAAGAGAAATCGCCACTGGAAGCAAGTACGTTTACAAGCTATCTTGCCAGTCTCAAGCCTGGAGAAAGTGTGCGAGGAATCAGTATTCTATTCGAAAACAGTGACGTACGCAAGGGGGGGGGTTACGGGGTTTAAACCCCCCTTGAGCTTTTGAAATATTATGAAAAATTCTGTGGAAAAAAATGGCCGATTTTTCACAGTCAAAGATCTGCGACAATACTACTAATAATGATAATAATAATAGAAATAATAATAATTTGAATCATTATTCCCATGCAGCACAGCATCCCAAAGCACAGCATTCCAAACACACGCGTCTTTCAGAGTGAATGCCTTGAAAATAAACAGAATTCTTGAAAATAAAATATGAGGGCAACTATGATTTAAAAGAGAAAAAAAGTTGTTTTGTATTTCATCTGCAACAATGTTCAATGAACATGTATTTTTTTGTGTGAAGAATGAGCATTAACTAAAGAAAGTTCTTTGTTCGTTGTAAGTGGCTAATGTATAGACAAAGGCTAGGCGGACAAGAATAGCCACACTGTAACCAGTCCGCCTTCCCATTGTTTACCGCGGCACGTTTCAATTTCTGAATTCAATTTACAACAATTTTAACTATTGTAAAATGTTTTGTTTGTAAGAACAGCGAGACAATCCAGATGTGAATTATCGGGGACATTTATGCGGGGACAAAGCCGGAAAAATTACAACCAATTCCAGGAATCGATCAGGGATCTCCTGAGTGGTTGTCTTACCCTACCGACCAGACTACCGTTGCTCCTTGGATAAGTTCCATACTTTGATTATTTCAATTTATTTAAATATATGTTCTTGTTTTTATGGATTTCCTTCACACTTAAAATGTCTCACCTCGTTGAGTAGACAATTATTTCGTAACAAAGAAACCAACAAAAAAAAACTAGAAATGTGAAAAATCGAGTGACTAGAAACTAATTTCGGTCTATTGCTTTCAAAAATACTATATTTATATAGATCTCTACTACTTAATAGTGGCAGTGGTACTAGTAGTATTATTAGTGGTAATTCAACTAATTAATTAATTATAAGTATTATTAATCAATTATGAATTTTATTATTTAATTAAAGTGTAATAAAACAATGGTAATGTGAATTTGGAGGAAGTTTTAGAAATAACCCCTCCCTTTATGAAATCCTGCTTACGCTACTGTTCGAAAATATCAATATTTCACATAATTATCTTGTAAGGGGTGTTGTACGGGGTGTTAAGTCATCCTTCAATTTGATACAAGATTTAAAATGTCATCGCAATTGTCCACCCGCCCTTTCACTTCTAACTGAGTTCATCGCAATTGTCTGCAATCGCGATTGTCCGGCTACCGTTTCCAAGGCTCAGAAAAAATATGATTTGTTATTAACTTTAGAGCCATAGTAATTAATAATGAAAAATGCTGTGATTGAAATGAAACTATTTTAATGAAATATTAATTTTCTACAGACATTCGCTGAGGATTACGTCACCTTTCAATATGACCATGATAGTAATCCTCCATCCTTACAAGAATCCTAACTGTACCCATGAATAGATAGATCAAACTATCTCGTGTCCTGCAAGAGCTTCAAATTTTGTATCTCCAAGTTGTATTTGACGGAACACCACTAGATTGGCACCATTTCTCGTTCACTTCAACATGGGCCTTCTCGAGAGTGTCCGTTTGAATGGTGACTAACTAACTCTCGGTGAAGTGGCTTGGTGAAATACCTCAGATGCGTATTGAACCGTAAGTAATGTAGCCATTCTTGCGTTGACAACTTGCTCTTTACATGTCCTTCTCTTCAGTTTGTACGGTATTGTTCATCTGTGATTTTTTTAAATGATGAAATAGTTCGATGAGCCTTGCTTGAAAAACCTCATTGATAAATTAGACGATTGTCAAGAATCTAGGAAGGGTCGTCGAAGAGAAGAAGATGCCGGGAGAGTTGCTTCGAATACACATCGAAAATAGTCGAAAGGAGAGAGGAAAAAAACGTAACATATTAAGCATCGGCGTCTGTATAACACAAGCTGATTGCACTTCAAAAAAAGCCGCCCCGCACTTTGAAAATCCAATGATGCGTGCAAAGCATAATCAGGCATGGCGCATGAATTCTAAAATCTGGCGAGAAGGAATGTTATCGATAGGAAACATCACTGGCGGAGTCTCTTAAAGTCGGGAATATGGCTACCATTTCGGGTCTTTGGCCAACGCCCGCTGCCTTAAAATGCAACGAATTGGAGAATTTGGAGACTTATGAGAGAGCGACAGTGTTTCGCAGTTGAATTCTCTTACAGTTCTACGTACGAGGACAGGTTAAAAACTTCGGGCCTACGTTGGTTCGAGCAAACCAGAATACAAATTACCACCACCAATTAATGCTCATAATGTGAACCTATCACGCAAGAGCATGTCTAGATAAGACAATTAGAACATTTCCTTTTGAGGTTCCAAGTTGAGAATGTCAGCTCAGATTCCAGACATTAGTAAAAGTAGAAGTACCTTCATCGAGTACCTCTTCCTGAAGCCATCTATTTCATGCACCAGCAATCAGTGGCGGTGATTAAGGGGGGAAGTTGCCCCTTCAACCATTCGTCACTTTTGCCCCCGCTCTATGCTAAACCTTATCTACAAAGGGAAATATACTGTCTTTGCCCCCAAGTTTTGGCACCTTGCTCCCCCGGTTTTAGAACCCAATCGCCGCCACTGGCAGTAATGCATATAGTGCTGCACTCAAGTGTGTTTCTTGACCTTTACTAAGAATGAGGTTTGCAATTTGATGCATTTTGTATATTGTTTTTAAACGTAACGCCATTTGCACTGTAAAGTGCATAATATCATGCAAGAGAGTATTTCTTTCCATGTCGAACTGAATGCATCAACTGTATTATTACCCACTTTCCTTCATCTTTCTCGATGATGCACTTATACATTTGGTCTGGCTACGAACATTATGCATTTTTGAACTGATGCATTTACTTTTCTGTGTATACCGTCGGGGACTATCAAAAATGACGCCAGAGGTGGGCTCAGGTGGGCAACCGCCTAACGAAAAATGTCTGTGCCCACCTTGGTTTCTCACCCAAACAAATACGTATGAGGATAAAGTAACACACGCTCTCGTATGCTTCGATAAATAAGTATGTTCTGGTCTTCATTTAATGCAAAAATTTATTGTGAATGCTGTTGGTATTAGAAACAATATTCATAAGTTATCCTCCCCAGTGGCGTGCTCAAGGGGAGTTGATGGGGGTCATAATCCCCCTTTTTACCCATTATTCCTAAAAAAAAGGATGTCAAAGGTAGGAAAAGCTGGAAAAATGAGGGTTGACTACCAGAAAAATTATGCGTGACTCTTCCCTTTCGAAAATCCTGGGTACGCCACTGATCCTCCCACCATTGGCGTTACAATAAAACTTTATGGCGCCACAGTCATGTACTACAGTCATATATCCAGGGACTCTAGTGCTACCAATGGACTTTTACGTAGTTGAGTCATCAGCATATTGAATCCCATGGTCACTGTCTTCCGGCTTTCGAGGCAGGTGGCGTCGCAAAAATAATTGCGAAAATCGTAGCAAATATGCTTACCTGCACGTACTAATGACATTAATGTTGCTTTCTTTTTCTTCTTGCATAGCTATATATATATTTTTTTAAAAAACAAAAAACAAATAGAATTATCTGTGTACTTAAAAGATAAGAATTCTGATCAACATAACACTTCCTTGATTAGACGTAGTGCAGTAACAGTAATCAATAATTGGTTGCTTACGCGTAATGACAAATGACTTCGATTAATATAAAGATAAAAATTTACAAGTATAAAAATAATCTTCAAAATTTATCAATTTCGTTTCTGGCTTTTTTAAAAATGTTTCGGGTAAATACGGTGAAATTGCTTTGTTACAATAAACAAGAGAGGAAAGAAGAACTAGTCTTGCAATTCACGGCGTATACAAAATTCGATTTCACTTTCACTGCGCATTCGGTTATCTCGTCGTCGCGACTGATATAGCACTGTTCGCCTTTCTTTCTGCTACATATAAATTAATCTTCGATTCGGCATTCTGTGTCCAAATTACGGTTGTCAGACGGCCTCTCCCCTAGGAATGAACCTATAGGGTGTGCGAAGTTCCTCCCCCTTCTGACGTGGGGGTTCCTAGCACACTAGAATCTAGCTGAAACTCATGCTAATTCAACATGCGGCCGAGGTTTTTCCCAGCTTGCTGGGTTTCTACTCGGGAGTTTCCCTTCACTCTCTTGTAGTCTTTTCAATTCTTTCTAATTTCGACACCTGGTAAAAGTCTTTTTGCCAAGACTATAAACCCGCAAAAATAGCTACGCCCTTTTTGAAAATGCTCTTGGTACAGAACGTGGCTAGCCAGGGGCGGCGCAAGGGGGAAGGGATGCGAAGGTGTGCTTGAGCACCCCTTCATTTTCTATCACACCCCCTTTTCAAAACGTATTTTCAACAAAATGAAATGCTATATTACAATGTCGCCACTTTGAATGTTAGGTATTGAAGTGATACCGCTATTATTGTATGTAACAGGCAACCCATTGATCCTGAAGGAGAAATCGCATTTACTTTCCTTTGGTGAGGCGATCTATACAAATATCAGCGGCTATTGTTCTTTCGTCACCATTGTTGTTAAGAATCGTATCTACTTTTGTTTATTCCGGTGGCATGTCGATAATTTCCTACAGCTCAGTATGAGTTGTTTCATGGTTTTCATTATTTTTTTTTTATTTTTTGGCATAAGACACACATCATGATAGTAACAGTTTTATTTTCCGCCTAGTTGTTCTTCCTCTATTCTCAAAATCGCACTGCAACAAAACATTTAGTTGCTTTCAGTAGATCATCGGATTGTGCCCGGAAAATTATTGAACGCGAGTTGTATTGAGATGGGTAGTTTTCATAAGTTAGGGAATCACTCTGATAATTACGTGAAATTGACTACATGATTTCGTATTTTTGTACGTGTTATTATTATTATTTTTTTTTGCATAGCGATGTTTTTTGCCCAACGTACACAAATTGAACACTCAGCAGTACATCGAGAAAAAAGTACAAAATGACAAAATAACTGTTTATCAACAACTGTTGATGTTTATGGAAAGGATATAAGGTGAATCCAGTTTCTATTTAAATAGTACACTCAAACCTCAACTTGGCACCAACGCCAAAGTATTTTGAATTTAATGTCAATGTTATGATTTGTATAACAACAACAATAATAAATATAAGTTCCTGGAAAGATATTAGATCTTACTCTGCCCACTCCCGGACAAAATTCCTGTAAGCTTTCTTGCAAGGTTGATATTTTTTTCTTAATTTTCAACATTTAACCCCCTTAAATTACATTCCGCACCCCCTCAGCAACCCTAGATGATTAATCCTGAAACAGCCGCTACTAGTAAAGCTAAGGATACTGGTTTAAATTCTTTTCATGGATGTTTCATGGACGTCATAATAAAGGGTATATATAAATGTTCACTTATTTTCGCAGCACTATAGTAAGAACACAATCGTAACATACCTTTCAAAGGGTCCGTTGAGTTCTCTATCCACACGCACTGTCCACTGGCAACGAAGTGGGACGGTCGAATTCGCTTGTACGTTTCTCTGGCATTGGTCTGCTGTGTGGTACGTACTGCTACTCGGGCGTCTAACTCAGCAACGTGAAGACTGGATACTTAGTTTTGCATGATGATTACGTGTGGACGGCAAGTCTTGCATGAACTGAGTTTGACGACCGCTCGAAAGACGGATGGGCTGGGGTTCTGTTTTCAAGCAAAACGGAAGACCTGTCGTTGCATGTAGTAGGGATGGCCAAACGGATCCGGATCCGAAAAATTCTGATCCGGATCCGAAAGTTCCAGATCGGGATCCGGATACGCAAATTCCGGATCCGGGTCCGAAATAACGGATCTGCATCCGGATCCGAGAGTTTCGTATATCAATCTCATTATAATATTTCCACACCTTAAAAGGTATTATGATCTTCGATTACAAAGAAATTTTTCATTAGTTAGTCCTACAAGATTTTTTTTCAAGTGTTGTTCCTAAAATACTTTGCTACGGATCGGCTAACACACTCGCGAACAAAAAAATCTTACTTGTTTAACATAAAATGTCAGAGGTGATTTTGTAAATGCCATTGAAACGAATATGAATTCATTCGAATGTATTGGAAATGGAAACACATATAAATATGAGACATTCCATTCCAGGATGAAACCTTTAACACATATAACAAGATAGAAATGTTATACAAAAATTATACAATTGTGCTACAGTTACAGTTTTAAATATTAAAATAAGACATAATAATATATGCAGTGTTATATAATTACAAAGTGTAAGACTAACAAGGGAGGTTATGTAAGTGTCCCCCCCCCCCGATTTTCATGAAACTTGGCAGGTATAAGGAGGGACCCAAAGGAAGAAATACGTGTTTTTTTTGTTTCGGCTAAAAAACTGTTCTAGGGATCAAACCCCCCCTCAAATGTCAAGATGAGGACATATTTAAGTGGGGATCTGACCCCTCTCTCCCCCTCCGATTTCCATGAAACTTGGCAGGTCTATAGAGGAGGCCAAAGGAAGAAATGCGTGTTTTTTGTTTCAGCTAAAAAAACTGTTTTAGGGGGCAAAAACCCCCTCAAATGTCAAGATGAGGACAAATTCCAAGTTTCATGGAAATCGGAGGGGGACACTTAGATGACCTCCCTTGTAAGTGTATTAATTACAAATCGCGCGGACACATACACTATCTATATATATATATATATATATATATATGTGTGTGTGTGTGTGTGTGTTGTGTGTGTGTGTGTGTGTGTGTGTAATGTATGTATGTATATTAGCAGGTAACAATATGTTATAAACACATTCTTACTTTCCAAAGAAGCGCTCATGTGGGATGGCCATCCGAAAGTTCTGGATCCGGATTTTTGATCCACCAGGATCCGGATCTGGCCATCCCTAGCATGTAGACGCACATCCGTACAGTATGTCAAACTTCGGTAATTATGTGTCGGGTCTCATTTATGTTGGACGAGTAATGTCTTCTGTTTAAAAATTTGCACTAGGTGTCCATATCCATACGTAAATAATTATCCCAATCCTCATGTTCCTGCCGTAATTCACGGCGCAAATTCAAATGTCAGAATTTATCCCTCTTAACACTAGAACGGCGGGAGGGCTCAAAATGATCCCTACCTTCCCCGTTTTTTTTTAATGATCATCCCGTTTTTCTATTATTTCCTCGAAATTTTGTGACTTTTCATAATTCTTTGTCATTAGATGGTATATTGAAATCTACATTTTTTTTTTGGTCAAATTTTATTACACCCTTAAAACAGCGGGAGGGGTCAATTTGGCCCCTGAAAATTTTGTTTATGCTTGCTGCAATATATTTTTTTTAATTGTTGTTTTATGTCCATTTTATGCACAGTAAGGCTAATCGGGACTGGACCTACAGTTTAAAGTGGGATCCGAACCATTTTGTGCCTCCACCGGGAATCGAACCCGTGACCCCTTGATTAGAAGGCGACGACACTAGCACTGCGCCACCGGGGAGGCACTCCTGCTGCACTATCAGCGATACGTTGTGGTTCCTGTGTCATCCTATCATCAAAATGCTTCCACTTGTCACACAGTTTACATGTCATGTAGGTAATGTTCTTGGACCGGGAAAGACGTCTCCGAACATGTCGCGAGGGCCTCCCCGATGGCGCAGTGGTAGCGTCGTCGCCTTGTAATCAAGGGGTCCCGGGTTCGATACCCAGTGGTTCGGATCCCACTTTAAACTGTAGGTCCAGTCCCAATTAGCCTTACTGTGCATAAAGTGGACTTAAAACAACAAATCAACCAACCGAACATGTCGCATAAAGTAGCAGTTTCTAGGGGTGAAATGTTGCGTATTCTGGAGTGTTCAGTTGTTCATTATATATATATATATATATATATATATATATATATATATATATATATATATATGTGTGTGTGTGTGTGTGTGTGTGTGTGTGTGTGTGTGTGTGTGTGTGTGTGTGTGTGTGTATACGTATATATATATAATTCAAAATGTATCGCAAATCACCTAAACACTTTGATTATAATACACAAAGCACAGAAAATAATATAAATTAAAAATATGTTCCCATTCTAAAATAAGTAGACTTTTTAATTGCATTTCTGACGAGGGGGTCACAATAACCCTTTTCCGCTGTTCTTTAGAACAACTGACGAAAAGAGTGACAGAAAGCATGAATAGTGTAGTCGCGTGTTTTGCGTCAGCCTTAACTGTCAGCCTTATCATGCGAGACTGACGACAAAACATTACGTGTAGACCAGACTTTCGAAAGAGTGTGTGTCGCCGATAATTTCAAAATGTCTCCGAGGCATACGAAGTACTGCACCATAGAACTTCATGATACCTTTGCTTCTACCCTATTGGTTCTATACGTATATTTAACGTATGTTCAACAATATAGGGAAACATGTGTATATTCGTGAGTCTGTAACAAGGTCTGCATTAAATGTGGACGAATCTAGATTTTTACTCCACTGAAATCACTACCTTTTAATAGTTCTGAAGCGGTAATTTTTAAAATTTTATAATTTATAAAAAAATCCATGTTTGACCTTTAATATTCCGTTTTGACTGACACTTTTACACATGGACATAGGCTATTCTGAAATACGATTAACCTTCATGAAACAATATCATTGTTTAATTTACAGAGTATGAATGAATTAATTGAATGATGAACCATCGGCCAATAAATTTAAGAAATTCTTAATTTAGAGGGAACGTATTTATATGTAAATACATATTTATATATAAAGCTGAAAACAGTTTTATTTTGTATTATCTTCGCGCATCATTGCACGTAGACTTGAAAAATTCAGTTTTTATTTTCCATATATTAGGCTTTGGCTCATATTTTAGTTATTTTTACATATTATTTCCATATTTCAGAACATTTCTCAGCATATATTCCACACTCGCGCAATAACTACATGTCTCCATGCGACCGAAAGTGTTGGGTAAATTTCCAGCGAATAACTGACAATTTGAAAGACACTCCCATTATTTCTTGCGATATTGAACGCAGTTTTAGTCAATATAAATCCATGTTAAGAGACAACAGAAGGAAATTCACGTTCGAGCACTTACAACAAAATGTTGTTATTCCTTGTTTTGGAAACAGAAATTGGAGACACATTTTGTGTTGTTTTACAATTAATGTCAATGTAAGCGTATTTATTTTATGTAGCTCATATAGTGCCTTCTACGTATTATTACAATTTTAAGTCCATGTCTGACTCCTTATTTTGGTGAAAATAAGCACGTTTTTATTACATATAAATCCGTTCCCTGTCAATTAATTTATAAAAGAATATCACACCGAGGAAGAACATTGATTTAGTGTTGCCATGTTGCTCATTGTTTTGTCAACAATCAACGTAATAAGTATGACCATTTGAAGGTTAAATATTGTCAGGACACGCCACCGGAAGCCATCGGTGTTCTGAAAATGGATACCGATCTGCCTGCAGAAGCGGGAGTCGAGACTACGTTTAACGCCATTGCTGCCGACCAAACATTGGATTTACCTCCAAATGTTGAACCTGTTTCAAGCTCCCAGAGTTCTACAAGACTTCTTCGCCTTGCTCCAGGGTCTATGAAGCCGGCTTCCGTGGAGGAGTGGTTAGCACATCGCGCTACGACGCCAGGGGTCCCATCTTCATCTTCGCGATTAGGTAAGAGTGGTAGAAATGCGACGTAAAATAAACGGAAACAGTTAATCAATCAAAATAAAAACTCCAGAATCTACGTGACTTCAAGAGAGCTACCAACGACGACAAACGGCTTGCTGTTCTTTATCGACTGTCACCGGTCAAGCTTACTGCGACATCTTCGGTTTCATAGACTTCAGGCTTCCGCTTCTTAACGCTCTACCTTTTTCGTTACTTATTGTCCTTGTTCTTGTCCCTTACTTCTTGTAAACTGCATAGGAACAACCCAAATAAAGGTTACGAAAAGCTGTTGCCACATTGCTTTGTCACATGCACTTATTATCTTCTGTATTACAGTACATACACTATATAGACAAAAGTCAGCGACCACCCAGTGCTGTTCATTCCAAAGACACCAGCCAGCGAACCTCCCTTCGCTATTATTACAGCATTTACTCTTCGGGGCAGGCTTACACTAAGTGCTGGTATATTGCAAGTGGATTTTTTCCCATTCGTCCTGTAGCCTCGTGAATAGTTCATGGGTGGTTTTCGGTCGAGTGGGTCTGGCACCCAATGGACGCACTAGTTCTTCCCAAAGTTGTTCTATATGGTTGCAGTCGAGACTTTGAGCGGGCCAGCTAAGCACATTCACCTGATTGTTCTCAAACCACGATGCAATGGACTCTGCTTTATGGGGAGGGGCATTACTATGCTGCTAGAGAAAAGGGCCATTCCAAACTGTTGCCACAGTGTGGGCAGCATCCTATTGCCTACGATGTCCTCATAAACACCACTGTTCATGTTGCTATTGATCAAAACTAATGACCCGAGTCCAAACAGCCTTAGACCCAGGGCTCGAAAAATCCCGGTCGCCATGGCGACTAAAGATTTCAGCCTGGCGACTGTGATCTTATGCTGTAATATGTACGAAATTTTGATGATTCTAAGTTCAAATTGCAGTACAGCGTAAGTTAGCAAATGGTATTTTTTTTTAATCAACGTTGTGAAGATTCCAGAGAGTCAGTAATAATTTCTTACTCTTTGTCCCCCAATACTCCATTTCCTGTTTCTCGAATGATTTTGCGATGTTTTGAATACCGTCATGCTCAGCTTCTTATACAGAGTGTTTCAAAAGTTGCACAACCCAAACTTTGATAACCTATATCATGAAAACCGTAGGAGATATTTACACCGGGTTATCTGCATTATAAAGTCTCATCCTTTGAGATATTGTTCAATGCTTAAAATTATCAGTATTCTCCATACAGAAAACTTAGATAAATTAATAACTGGCGGAAGGCAGGGTTAAAAATTTTCCAGAAATGCACTTTTGAATGAGAAAAAAAAGAAAAATAAATTATCTAAGGGTCATAATTAGATGTCTGATGCCATGTCAATCTGCCATTTGCGACCAATATTGGTCATGTGCAACATTTGATGGATTTTTTATTGGCGATTTTATGGGTTGAGTGAAAAAGTGCCATTTTTGTGGACATATATGGCAATGCTAGCAGGTCGAAATATTGTCAACAGACGCACGCCACATGTGCCTAAGTATTGACTAAACATTTACGTGAAAAATCATAAACCAAGATTTTGTTCCGGAATTGGACTCTTGAGAGAATCCTAGTCTGCCTCTGGTTAAACTGAATACTCTTCGCTCACTTTCGACGCTACTTTGTCTGTTCTTTTAATTGATTCAGCATGGCGTATTCTTTGGAGCAGCGCGTGTGCATTGCTGAAGAGTATTTTACTACTTATTCTTACACTCATGTGCAAGAGGTTTTCCAAGAAATATCCCCTGCTTCTGCTGTACCTCACTAAGGAACTGTTTTACGACTAGTCAAACACCAACAAATGATCCCACAAATTGTTAATAGTTGGTATTATTATTGAAGATTAGGCACACACAGGAGATGACCTACGTAGAAATTTTCAGCGAGAAATGCAGGCTCGACCAGCACTTGAACCTGGGTGTCTGGCATACCGTACGATTTCTCTAACCACTGAACTACTGAGCCGGCCTGGCCTCGCCTGATTTCTCGCTGTCGCTGTTTTACCTGCGTGGAATCATCTCTGCCAGTGCTACCGCAAAGGGATCTGTTGCCTTTGAAACACAGCAGACGTCGACATTGCCTGGTTCCTTGCAGTGTAGAGATGTTAATGCATTTTTCGCTGAAAATTTCTTCGTAGTACATTTCCTGTGTGTGCCTGATCTTCAATAATTAACATCTCTACGCTGGGAGGAACCAGGCAACGTCGAAGTCTACTGTATTTCAAAGGCAACAGATCCCGTTGCGGTAGCACTGGCAGAGAAGATTCCACGCAGGTAAAAACAGCGACAGCGAAAAATCAGGCAAGGCCAGGCCGGCTCAGTAGCTCAGTGTTTAGAGAAATGGCGCGGTATATAAGAGACCCGTCTTCGAGTCCTGGTCGAACCTGCATTTTTCGCTGAAAATTTCTAAATTGGTATATATGGTTGAAAATCAATTCTCAGATGTTTACAGCAAATTAACAATATTTTTTTAAAATAATGTAATTGCTTTTATTTGGATACATGCTAACATAAATGTATTAACCCAGTGATAGCGTACATGATTAGTTTAGTGCAGAAAACCTGGTATAAATACCTCTTACAGTTTTCATGATATACATTTCCGAAGTTTCGGTTGTGTGACTTTTGAAACACACTGTAGTATGCACAATTGCTAGTAGGTAGTTTCCTGGCGCCTGATTTTCAGAGCTGGCGCCTAGCTTTGAAGGAAATTTTTCGAGCACTGCCTAGACCATTACAATACCACCACGTTCACTTGCGTGTCGATGACTTTTGGCTATATAGTGTTACTGCATGTAACTAATCTTGAGATTAATGATGTAATGATACTCTTTAATAAAGCCCAGATGATCCACGATCAGAGAGTGAGTCGACCCTCCATTGTCAAGCGTTGAACATCTCCAAGCAAAGGTCCATAAGATGTCCAAATCCTTGGCAAAGCAGCAATACCAGTCCTCACCTAGCAACTTTCCACCTTTTTGCTGTGTGGAAACCAACACTAACACTCTACTCCTTACCTTAACTTCAAACCAGCCACAGTGTTGTATGGAAGTACTCGAACCGAGGTTAGATCTTTGTCACACTGCTGTACGGAGACATCCAGGAGTCTAGTTCGCTGCACTTCTTGATACCAGGTGTAGTCAGGCCGGTGCAAGGAAATGACGTTCAACCAAGTTCAAGCATAGCGGTGTTGAAGTTCAGAAGATTCAACAAATGCCTGTCTGCTGCTTTAAACATTCATTTGATTAGTTATCACGCACCATGTGACCATACATTACACAGCTACAGAGTGTAGTCAAAGCGATGCAGACACCAAATCGACGAAGTAGACGGCAAGGCGTTTCACCGTGCAACCAACCAGATGGGAGAGTGCAAACAGAGTCAAAAAGTGGAGAGAACTGTGGAATGCACGGGCGCTCCTGACCCGCTCTTGCCTGCTGCTGATTGAGTTACCAATCGTTTAATTTCTTGTTAGTAACCTGTCACGAAAACAGTCCAGTCAAGGTCGGAGCATCCCCTTGCCTCGTCCACACCCCTGGCCCTCCAGGGTTGCCACACTTCCTCTGTGTTGCTCGTAAGCGGTTGATTTCGTCGGTTGAAATTGTAGCTCATTGGCAACACAGTAGGTAGGTGGCGTGACCTTGACTGGACTCTCTTCCTGGCGAGCAGCAGTCCTTCGGGGGAGATGAAGTGAGGGATACCCATAAGTGAAATAGGCCATGATAATTCTCCCCCCTTTTATCTGAAACAAAAAAAATGGACGAATCTCCCTTTTATGTATTTCCGTGGTGTAGTGACGACATCGTGGAAGTATCCCTGAAGGATCTACCTTGGGCGACTCAGTTTGAAATATAGTGACATGTGCTAACTTCCCCAGATATAGGCTAGTGAGCTGAGGAAAACTTTGGCGTCATATCACGTGATACAGGTATGTGCGCAAAATGCTAGACTGCGTGCAGGGGACGCTGTAATCTGTAACATAATTTCAAATATTTGACATTTGTTATATTACATACATCGAACTGTAATTACATGGAACAACTGTTTTACGGATCAAAAGTAAACCCATTTTTGCGACTAGTGTCTCCAGTACTTGCAGAGAAATAAACAAGAGCTCTTGCAGGTGCTTTTTGAATGGATCACATATTGCGGTAGTTTATTATTATATGGACTACCTCATAGGTTAGGTTAGGTTAGGTTTGCTTATATTACTCCCCTAACCTGCCCATAACCTAAGTACCCATATTGCTAATTGATTTGGCAAACTCAACACTTATTTCAATATAATGCACATGTAATGTTTGAAAGATTTGTAAGAGCATTCTCTTGTATTACAAGACACTGTATTTGTTTTCGGTATTAACATAACGAGACATTTTAAAAACTGCCAATATAGGATAAGGTAACGTACACTGTAATATACTCTACGAACAAAACTTTCAAACAAGAATATACACATGTGGGTACATTTTGTGATTTGATTTGCTTTATTTTACTTCGCTTTTTGTGCTTCTTTTGGCTAATTTACGAAGATGGGGATGAGTGATGATATGATGTAATTGATGAATGGACACTCACAAATATCCATGTCCTGGCCAGGATTTGAACCAGGGACCCCTGGCGTCGTAGCGCACATGTGGGTACAAAATGAGAAATTATTAACTGTGTTGGAATACGGGAAAACTACGGACCTCTATTAGAGGACATCTTAAACCTAACAATGTCCGATGGACGACATCTTAAACCTAACAATGTCCGATGGACACAAAAGTACAAGTGTAAAATACATCGTGTGGAATCTGTGGATATCGGTGTGTTTTCTTACGCTACTATTTTGAAGTTACCTTGAGTTGAATCCTCTCAAATTTATTGTACCACATATTAAACTTTTTCTTATAGAACTTCTAATATTATACTATTTTTACCAAAGTTTATTATGAAAACTGTGTAAGCACCGAAAATTAGTCATAAGCAATATTGAGCATGTTGATAAAAGAGCAAAACTCAAAAGTGAGAACTATATCACTTCACTTTCGATTATAGCTGGTCAAGATATGCGTGAATATGTGTACATAGTAAAGATCTTTCCAACATTTTATGATTATATGCAATTCTGTGTACGGCCAGTTATTGCTTTATTCTCTTCATATATTCATCATAATTATTATCTCAGTTTGAAGTTTCAGTATCATATCATAGCTTTTAAACCATGTGTAAATTGAACTAATTTCAAATGTCCTTCCCATAATCATGTTGATTCTTATTTAGGCTTTAAAAGTTAAGTTACTTCAAAAACAGCAGCATTTGAAAGAAAATATAGTGCCATTAAATATGGTATGTTCATGCAAATGAACTTCAACATTTCTCACAAGTAATTGACAATAGTACAATTTTGATAATTAAAGATATACATAATAGAAAAATCTTTAAAATTACTTTCTTAAATATGGTTGAATATCTGCATATATTCATTCTTCATTGATCAACACATTGAGCAGGAACACACACATTTAAAAAATGAATAACTATTGGTTGAGACATAATCAATGATAACCAACACATCCAGTTTAAGATATCTGCTTATATTTAATGGCTAAATAGAATATTAATTATGTAGTAGCAAACAGAATCGCCACTAAGCTTTTCTAGGCCCTGCGGTAGCTGTAGTTGCCTTTCGCTCATTGACCTGCAAATATTTGCATGCAAATCCTGTAAAAATTAATCGGAAAGGGCACACTTTTTAAAGCCAGTTAACATTGAAGTCAGTGTTCCTGGTGTTATGGAGTTTAATGATTAAATAGAATTATGAAACAAAACAAAAAAGCACATTGCAAGGAGCAGTTTCAAAGTTATATAAATGATGTAATTAATAATAATGTTTGTCTTGTAATGAAGTTAAAAGATATTGAACCATCCACATACCACTGCATGTGGTTAATATGTAGGAATACAATTCATCTTGTGCATTTAGTTGACTGGCGTACTTTCTGTGCTTTAACTGCAAAGTAGTGTAATGAAAATTTAATCTGACACCATAACATTAAGACATTCTACTAAGTATCCCATACAATGTGGGTACCCCATATTTTCCTTTTGTCCTTATTCATTTCTATTCAATATTTGCAAACCTGTATCTCCTGTTGTAATAGTCCATAGCAGTCATAGAATTTATGGTGCGTGTATTTTGATGTTATTTCTGAAATGCAAATGCACTAGATAAGAATCTCATTGAGCAACAATATACTTTGACCCTTGCTTGTAAGAAACGAATAATGGCTTCCTAGGGCCGCGCTGGAACTTTGGCCTGTACCAACAAAGTCGTTTTTGAAAATTCCTCTTCCTTCGAATAACTGCTGTGCTATTCAATATTCTAGAGACTTACACTTCAGTTTAGTCTTCCTACTAAATAAGTCAAGGCCCTTTTCCAGAATTCACTACTTTGAATTAGGCTACTGAAGCAAAACGTGATGAAATTTGGAACATACTTAGAAAGTATGTAGTACTTAGAAACAAATGAAGACTTGATTTCTAAATTTTTGATAAGGCACAACTTGCACTACATGCCATCATTTCACTAAGTAAAAAAGTCCAGCTTTGTCACATGTACTTATTTTTTTCCTATAGCTTTCACCACATCATGTTGCTTCATCAGAACATAAGACAAGATTTTAAAACATGGGAAGATAGGTTAAAAAGAAGTTAAAATAGTAAAAGGCAATGCAGTGCCCTGTCACTTCTTCCTACTCCTGCCAGTGACAGGGCACTACATTGCTTTTTACCACTTTAATCTTTTTTAACCTAACTTACCTACCCATGTTTGAAAATCTTGTCTTATCTCCTGATGAAGCAACATGATGTGGTGAAACTTAGAGGAAAAAAGTAAGTACATGCCAAAGCTGGACTTTCTAACCTACTTCTGAGTTTTTGTTAGTGACATCAGTGGGAGTGACGAAATTTTCAGATACGAAAATTACACGTCCTCACGTGTAGATATCCACTTTACATGCTCACTACAAACATAATTGACATTTGTTTTGAAAAGAACAAAGATGGCGAATGGAGGCTTTCCAGACTATTGCAGCAGAGCACGTGACACGGATGCTTGACACGAAAATTCACTTAAATCCTCTAGAAGGGATTCTAAACACATGTAACTCTCTAGAATTTGGAATATCACAGCTGTGTTTAGAAAGAACGGAAATTTTCGAAAACGTTGCCGAATTCCCAAAATACATCGCGGCCTTAAACCTGTATACCCCAAAGTAATTCATCATCTACGCCAAGAAAATGACGTATAATCTAAGTATATAAGAAAGTAACGTGAGTCACTATCTGCCTTGTCCAGTCTAAATCTGTGCAAGGCCAAACTTTCTTTATCATTTTCTGGTTTTTGGACACTACACATAAGCATACGTAACACAAAAGAGCAAACCGTAGATTTATAACTGTACAATCAATTTTTAATAATCATTTGGCTTTAAACACATTTACAAATTCAGTTACTCACAATCTTCTTAGCTTAGAGGAAAAAGAGTAAATCTGAAAATATATAATTTGCGTGTATGCAAATATATACATACATACATAACATGGTACACTGCGATAATGAAAGAATATTCAAGGAATTATAAGCTTAATAAAGCTACAATGAAACTGACTGTATCACTGTCGTACAATTCATGAGGAACATGTGATATTAAATAGGACATCGATCATAAATACGATAAATATGCACTTAAACTCTTCCACATCACGCATAGGATTGGTCTAGCGACACAGCCAGTTTATTTCCCTTGTCCACCCAGTTTCTAAGCCTTCCCCTTAGTTCTTCGAGCGATTTTGATTTGGCCTTGTTGATTCTCTTGTACTTCACGTCCTTAGGTTTGGTCACCGACCTGTGGTTGCTCATTACACGATTGTAGGTAACTTGGCTAATGTCCTCCTCGCCGTTCACCTGGTGGAGCCTTTCGTAGCTTCCATGCAGTTGACGCCGAGGGTCTGGAGGTTCAGTGTCTGTTTGCCTGAACGTTTCGTCGTCGGTCGAACACTCCACGTCACTCGTTTCCTCTGGAGGATTTCCTTCAGTGTCCTCCTCCACACTGTACACGGTTTCCAGCACCTCCGGGCGCCGGAGGAAACCGTTGTAGCGCTTCACGGAGCCGTACTTCGGTTCCTGCTCCGTGGGCCTGTAGCACTCCACCGCGTCGGACACGCTGCGCACTATCTTCACGTCGGAAGACCGGAACACCGGCATGATTACCTGCTCCAGACTCTCCTCCATGATGACCGCGCTGTCGCTGTCGTTGAGGGAGTCCGGATCCGTCTTGGTGCCAACAGAACTCTCCAGGAGGGAGACGTTCACGCTGGAGTCCAGTCCGGCGTCCGACAGCCGCCTCTGCAGCTGCTGGATGATTCTCTGCTGCTTGATGATCAGCACCTCCCTCTGCACCAGCTGGTCTTGGATGTCATTCTGCTTCCGATGTAGCCTGGCTTCGAACAGCAGCAGTTGCGACGACAGGACTTTCAACTGTTCGTTCCGCTCCTTGTTTGCTTGAGCCAACAGTTCGTCCTGCAAAAGAAGACGATGAGCATTAGTTTCCACTTAGGGGCAATTCCATTGTGACGGGTGTGACATTCAGACAAATTTACATTCATTTTAAAATTATTTTCTTCGCACCTTCAAATATGTAACTATCAATTCATGTAATTTCATTTTTCTTGATTAAAGTTATTTAATTTCAGAATATTTCTCCTCCATCTCAATTTCTTCTGAAACATGACTTTAAGACCTTCCTCAGTCTTTCAGAAAACTCTGTGAAATAAATGGGTTTACTGAAACAATTTCATTTTTTTCACAAACTAAACTTTACTCTACATTTAGATGCTTTTAGTATCTAAAAATATTACTACATACTTTCTTTATAAACATTTTTTGTCTGTGACGGTTCTGACATGTAGGACTATGGAACAATGAAAATTATCATAAATAGATTCTTCAGACTAAGGTTTGTATCAGAAATGAAGTAGGATACTTCAGAGCTTAAGATGTAGAAACAATAAACGAGACAATTAGAACGGAATTAGAATTACTTTAATTTCCATATGGTATAATACTGTATCATAATGAAACTAAACTTAGTGGAAACACTCCACATAAAATCCAATTTCTACTATAAAAAGTAATAGGTTTGAAACAATGTTATTTAAAAGCCTCGAAACTAAAGTTTGTATTAATAATTCCAAATTCTGCATAGTTTACCTTTCAATTTCATACATAATAATTGATATTTTCAATAAAAATGAATTGCTTGTACACTTTCACATGGAATGGCTCTTATAACCCTACATAAACATTTACAAACAAAATATTCCAGGCAATTACTACAATGGTTATTCAACGTTGACCGAAATACCGAAAAAACGTGAATAAGAAAGTGGTAATAGCTGGAGAACGATAACACTTCCAACGGATGTACCTTCATCCTTCGTGAATACTACACATTCGCCCTGATGTATTTCGCGCATGCGCAGTAGCGTCAACAGAAATGGCGACAAGTAATGTGGCTGTGGAGCAGTGACGTATGATCAAATTTCTTGTGAAGGAGAACATGAATGCAGCTGAAATTTTGAGAAGATTGCAAACACAGTATGGGGAAGAAACGATGTCACAGACAAGAGTGTACGAATGATGTCAACAGTTTGGCGAAGAAAGTTGCTGACAAATGAACCACATGGACTAGGATTTGTTCTTTTTCCTTTATTTTTTTGTGTGAAAGGATCATGATTAATTCCCAGTTTTACTTCACACTGATGAAGGGTGCCGTACGTAATGCAATTAGCAAGAAAAGGCCGAGGATGTATGAAAATGTCATTCTTCACCATGACAATGCATGCACGGCCCAACATGGTCAATTTGACAGCAACAACTCTCCGAAAGGGTTTTGCTCAATGTTCATACACTCCAGACTTAATCTTCAGTGAATATCAGATATGTTTGAGCAGCTTAAAGAGCATATGAGAGGGAGGAAATTGAAGACAGAGGAAGCAGTGACAAAATATGTCCTGCAGCGTCTACGACAGCAGTCAATTTCCTTCTACGCCAACGGACTCAGGGAAATGACACAATGATGGCAGCGGTATCTCGATGCTTAGGGGAATTCGTTTGAAAAACTCACATAGTTTGGTGCTTGTAGGACTTTCAATTTTTTTCCCCTAGAAACAAAAGTTTCGATCGACCTTGAACGGCTCTTGTACAATACAAAATCATTTTTTTCCGAACTTAACTTAAACGATGAGACGAAATTCAAAACGTATTACCCTTGCGGGCTGTTTAGCAAACTAAGAATGTATGAAATGCTCCAACTCTGCTGGAATAGAAAGCATGATTCTGAAACATAATCAGCGCTTTAAGTACAAAATGTTAGCTGAGCGGATGTTTAGTCGAGCCTTAGGGTTAGCTGGGAAAATGCTCCTATGGTTTGACATGGTGATAATGAAACAGCGGGAGGATGCTTTGCAAGAACTTTGCTAGCTAGGAAGATACCATCTCCCTGCAATAGGAACGGAGATGGAACACCTCAGAATAGTTGTCGGGAAAATGAGACGAAGCAGAGTTAAAAATACGAAAATTAGGGAACATCTTCAAGTGAAATCTGTCAAGGATATAGCAGAGACTAAAACAATAAGTTGATCTCGACATGGGAGAAGAAAGAAAACCAACGAAGGTGTTGGAAGCCAGGCGAGAAGGTAAGAGTGGAAGAGGAAGACCGAGAATAGAATGAGAACAATATCTGTCAGAGGATAATAACCAAAAGATGGACTTTATTTCCGGACGTTGAGATTGGCCCAACATAGAACATGTTTCACGACATTGACTACTAACCTACTTCCATTGAAGCTTAAAGAATGGCCTAAGATTATTCTAGACTAACGGCTTAAATCGAATGTAAAAAAGGGAAAATGCAATGTGGAGATGCGTTTATTGTGAAACCTCTGTGCAGAAATCAGAAACTGGTAAATCGACATTTCAAATTTTTGTGCAAATTGACCAATGAGGTTAGTTTATATTGAAATAAATTTGTATATGACAGGTCATTATGTACTTATACTAAATTTTACATATATATCTCTAATACTTTGTGTCTTATCAATATTTCCTACTTCAATTCGTTGCATTATTGATTCGAAAATAATAACACCTTTTTATCAAAAGGTTGTTAGTAAGATCTGATTGATTGAGTTGATGTTTTCAGTCCACTTTATGTACAGTAAGGCTAATCGAGACTAGACCTACAGTTTAAAGTGGAATCATAATCACTATGAGCCACCACCGGGAATCGAACCCGCGACCCCTTGATTACAAGGGGACGACGCAACCACTGCGTCATCAGGAGCCGCTGTTGTTTAGTAAGAACAATAATAAGGATGATGATGAAACTTAAACTCTTCCGAAAGCAAAAATAAGGATAGATCGTGTTCCGAACTCTCGAACTGAATCTCGTTCACACTTGCAAATTTGCATATTTGTAATGTGATTCGCAACCTTGTATTCAACCCATGACCAGTATGATCCTCTGTGGGTCTGTTCATCCATCTCATAGTATCACCATTTATCATCATCTCTGAAATTAGCCAAAAGTGGCAGGAAAGCGAAGTGAAATGAACTAAATCAATCAAACAAGAGTACATAAGAAAGTACTCACTAACTCTTGTACAACCATTGGCATGGAAAAGTAAGTTTATTTGACATAAGTTAATTTATAGTATGTATTTTTGGTTATTAACGCCATTATTTTACCCTTCTAGGTTAATTTTTCCAATTCCTTTAAAATGCTGAAGAGATATATATGATGACTCGCGTATGCTCGCATGCGTGACCTTCGGCCACGTTGTGGGTGCAATCATCTTATAGACGGGTTTCCTCAATGATCTTAACTACTGAAAATGTCTGCATGTTGTATTGGATGAAGAGGAACATGTGTATAAGTTAGCTAATTTGAAAAGTTTAGAAAATAACTTTATGTCTGTGCTCTAATATTGTACAAATATTCAACATATTATTGTCCATTTTCTTAATAATAAACTGGCAGCATTTACGTATTCTGTCATTTTCACATTTGTAAACGTAATTGAAAAATAATTGTTTTCCTCCATTCCCATCAAATTCCTACCTCTCCTCTGTTATAAATTCTAACGCTCATCTTTTGAAATTCGAAAAGTCTAGCATAATTCCCTAACAGTAGTTTTCGGGGTGAAAATAAACTTTCTTTAAGTTCCCTGGCAACGTCTGTTTCCAGGGACAACAACAGGCACGGCAAGCTCTAAGGAATTGCATGTCATTATGCCCCCTAAACATTTAGTTAAAACAAGCACGATGTAGATATTTTCGCATTGAGTATACCAGTATATACGTAATTGTATCTGGACTGAATCTTCTTCTTATGTAGATGTCAGCCTTGTTTCAGGCACCTTTTCAAAACCAGGAGTTCATTCATCTGTGTGCTATTGATTGTGAAAAATATAATGTAGCTAGACAATTAAAAATTGAAGGAAACAATGTGTGCTGCAAAAAATTTCCGTGGCAACGGTTGCTAAGGACGTGAAAAAAGGGCATTTTCACCCTTAAGGAAGGGCCGATTGAGCCATTTTTTAATTTTCTCTGCCTTTTGGGACGATTTCATGGGGGGTCGTAATCGGGCATTTTTCGCCTCCGGGGCTTCCTTCATGGAGAACATTTATGTCAGTGAGTCAGTGGGATTGGGGCTATATTAGACTCGCGTACTTTCGACGTGGCCTTTGGCCACGTCTTGTACGCTCGCATGCGTGACATTCGGCCACGTTGTAAAAGCAATCATCTTATAGATAGGGTTCTTCATAGATCTTAATGACTTTGAAAATGTCTGCATGTTGTATTGGATGATGGGAAACAAATGTATAAGTTTGAAAAGTTTAGAAAGTAACTTTATGTGTGTATGGGCTCTAATATGGTACAAATATTCAAAATATTTTTCTCTATTTTCTTCATAATGAACTGAGTAAATAATAACCGTTTCAAGATAAGTAGTTGGATGTTTTGCATTTCCGAATTAAATTGCGACACTAAATTGAAAATGTTATATTTACTTCTTTTGTCATTTTCACATTTTTTTAACGTAATTGGATAATAACTGTTTTCCGTCATTCCCCTCTTTTGCCTACCTTGCCTCTGTAATAAATTCTGATGCTCGCATTTTGAAATTCGAAGAGTTTAGCATAATTCCCTTACAGTAGTTTTCGGGGTGAAAATAAACATTCTTTAAGTTCCCTAGCAACGTCCGTTTCCATGGACAACAACAGGTACGGCAAGCTCTAAGGAATTGCATGTCATTATACCCCCTAAACATTGAGTTAAACAAGCACGATGTAGATATTTACGCATTGAGTATAACAATATATACGGAATTGTATCTGGGCTGAAACTCCTTATTATGTAGATGTCACCCTTGTTTCAGGCACCTTTTCAAAGCCAGGAGTTCATTCATCTGTGTGCTATTGATCTGTGAGAAATATAATGTATCTGGACAATTAAGAATTGAAGGAAACAATGTGTGCAAAAGAAATGCCCGTGGCAACGGTTGCTAGGGACGTGGAAAAAGGGCATTTTCACCCTTCAGGAAGGGCCGATTGAGCGATTTTTGAATTTTCTTGGACTTTTGGGACGATTTCATGGGGGGTCGTAATCGGGCGTTTTTCGCCTCCGGGGCTTCCTTCATGGAGAACATTTGTGTCAGTGAGTGAGTCAGTGGTGGGATTGGGGCTTTATATATATTGGACTCGCGTACTTTCGACGTGGCCTTTGGCCACGTCTTGTACGCTCGAATGCGTGACCTTCGGCCACGTTGTGGGCGTAATCATGTTATAGATGGGGTAAAATGTCTGCATGTTTTATTGGATGAAGCCAAACAAGTGTATAAGTTCGTTAATTTGAAAACTTTAGAAAGTAACGTTATGTCTGTATGGGCTCTAATAAGGTACAAATATTCAAAATATTATTGTCTATTTTCCTAATAATAAACTGAGTAAGTAATAACCGTTTCAAGATAATTAGTTGGATGTTTTGCATAAACGAATTCAATAACGACACTAAATTGGAAATGCAATATTTACGTCTTTTGTCATTTTCACATTTTTAAACTTAATTGGATAATAATTGCTTTCTGTCATTCTCCTCAAATTCCTACCTTGTCTCTGTAATAAATTCTGACGCTCGTATTTTGAAATTCGAAAAGTCTAGCATAATTCCCTTACAGTAGTTCTCGGGGTGAAAATAAACTTTCTGTAAGTACCCTAGCAACGTCCGTTTCCATGGTGAACAACAAGCACGGCAAACTCTCTAAATAATTGTTTGTTATTATACCTCTAAACATTTAATTAAAACAACCACGATGTAAATATGTTCGCATTGAGTTTACCAATATATACGTTTCGCTTATTTGGAAAGTTTTGAACGTAACTCTGTGTGTGTGTACGGGCTCTAATATGGTACAAATATACAAAATATTCAAAATTGTCTATTTTCTTAATAATAAAGTGAGTAAGCAAGTTTCAAGATAGTTAGTTAGATTTCTTGTATAAACGAATTCAAGAGCGACATTAAATTGAGAAAACAATATTTACGTCTTTTGCCATTTTCACATTTGTAAACGTAATAGAAAAATAATTGTTTTCCGTCATTCCCATCAAATTCCTACCTCTCCTCTGTAATAAATTCTGATGCTCATGTTTTGAAATACGAAAAGTCTAGCATAATTCCCTTACAGTACTTTTCTGGGTGAAATTAAACGTTCTATAAGTTCCCTAGCAACGTCCGTTTCCATGGACAACAAGCACGGCAAACTCTCTAAATAATTGTTTGTTATTATACCTCTAAACATTTAGTTAAAATAACCACGATGTAGATAATATTTTCGCATTGAGTTTACCAATATATACGTAAGTAATTGATTCGCGCACTTTCGACGTGGCCTCTGGCCACGTCTCGTGCGCTCGCCGACGTGGTTCGCTTATTTGGAAAGTTTTGAACGTAAATGTATGTGTGTATGCGCTGTAATATGTACAAATAATCAAAATATTATTGGTTTCTTTGTTAATAATAAGCTGGGTAAGTAATAACAGTTTCAGGATAGTTAGTTAGATGTTTTATGTAAACGAAAGTAACATTTTACTTCTGTAGTGAGTTTTACATTTTTAAACATAATTGAAATAAAGAAATGTTTTCCTTCATTCTTCGCAAATTTCTATCTCTCCTCTGCAATGAATTCTGATGCTCACATTTTAAAATTCGAAAACTCTAATACTGTGCACAAAGTGGACCTAAAACACCAAATCAATCAATCAATCAATCGAAAACTCTAGCATAATTCCCTTACAGTAGCATTCGGGGTGAAAATAAACTTTCTTTAAGTTCCCTAGCAACGTCCGTTTCCATGGTGAACAACAAGCACGCCAAACTCTAAGGAATTGCGTGTCATTATACCCCCTAAACATTTAGTTGAAACAAGCACGATGCAGATATTTACGCATTGAGTATAACAATATATACGTAATTGTATCTGGGCTGAAACTCCTTATTATGTAGATGTCACCCTTGTTTCAGGCACCTTTTCAAAACCAGGAGTTGATTCATCTGTGTGTTACTTATCTGTGAGAAATATAATGTAGCTGGACAATTAAGAATTGAAGGAAACAATGTGTGCAAAAGAAATGCCCGTGGCAACGGTTGCTAAGGACGTGAGAAAAGGGCATTTTCACCCTTAAGGAAGGGCCGATTGAGCGATTTTTGAATTTTCTCGGCCTTTTGGGACGATTTCATGGGGGGTCGTAATCGGGCGTTTTTCGCCTCCGGGGCTTCCTTCATGGAGAACATTTATGTCAGTGAGTGAGTGAGTGAGTGGTGGGATTGGGGCTATATATATATTGGATAACTAACAATAATGCACAGACGTCTGCCTACTCCTTTGAATCAGCAATCCAACGTGTTTATATTTTACCGACGTCTTGATTATCTGCGGTTTTCTTGGCAAACAAGAAATCGTCAGCTGTCGCAATGTGTTGTAAAAAAGGTAAAGTGCTCCCATGTGCTTAGCAACACGCCATGAAGGCGTATAGGGGGTAACGCCCCACACTTTCTTGATCCGGTCGTGAGTGGGGGGTGATGTGATCAGCATGTGTTGTAACACCGGTAATTATGCACTTGTTCTTGTCTGTCAACAATCGAAGCATTTGAAGCCTGGGAAGTCAACCTTCTTCAAGCAAGCGTAAAGACTAATGAAATCAGAATGTATTGAGCAATATACAGTAAAATCTCGTTAATCCGTACTAATGGGAGAATACGTTGACCGGTTTAACGAAAGTCCGGATTAACTGAAATAACTTAAAAGAACAGTAGAAAGTGCATTGAAACTCCGTTTATAGCAACAAAACACGTTTATTATGGTGTATTTAAAGGCCATAGGCGTAAATACACTATACAGTACAGTACAAAGTCTCCGGTAAAGAGAATTTCATCAGTGGTTGACTGCCCTTTCCTTGGGAAGTTCTCTTGTTGACTTCTAGCCACATTTTAAACCTTGCATTCTGCCTTTTTCTTCTTCTTTTTTTTTTTTGGCCTTTTGCCTGTCCGGATTAAGCAAAGTCCGGCTTATCGGAGTCCGGATTAACGAGGTTTTACTGTATAAAGTAGTTACCATCCTTGTACTGATTGAATTTTGAATTGCTGATTTATTGTTAGTTATGTTAAAAATGGTTTTATCAATTACTATACAGGCAACACCTTAAGATTTGATATACACAGGACATGTACTATGTAGACATTTTAACGAAAAATCGGTTGAAGTCAAGGATGGCTAGGTGGCTCAGTTGGTAGAGCCCTGATTCGGGTTCTGGTAGAGCCTGCAATTTCCGCCTAAAATGTCTACATATTCAACATCTTCTTGCTTTCTCTTCTCGACATTCATAAAATTTTCGGCTGTCTCTTTATGGTAGTTAAGTGTTTGAATTTGTTTCGAACCCAGTAGGCTTAAACAAAAGTATTTTTTTATACCATGAAATTCTCTGACTGCATATACGAAATTTAGTTCTGGCAAAACTAAATCATCACTCAAAACTTTGCTTTTCAGTTGATCTATGCAGTTTATTTCTGTTTTAATAAACTACTACAATATCTGGTACTGCTGAAATATTCACTTAGAGAGAGACCTTTGATCTCTTCGGCCCTCGAACCTAACTAGCACTACACTGAGGCCTCGGAAGTTCTGCTGTCGTCAATGTCTTCATTTTCGAATCACTATATCTTATAAAGCAACCAGAGGACGCTGACTGATCTGATCACCAATCGACTGTATGAATTGTCACACTTACCTCTGAAATCTCATTAACCGATTCTTTGTGCAGATCAACCGAAAAATTGAATCCACGTATTTATATTATCATTATATTCTAGAACGTTTCGCAGATAAAACGATTCGTTAATATTGCCAGTAGTTGACTCCTTCTCTCATTCAAGAACGTACCTTCTCCCGCCTTCCAGAGATAAGAAATTACAACGAATCGCTCTACGTGTGGCGCTACCTTTGTTGTGCAGTTTCCAAATGCTGACAAGTTTCTACATAGTGGTCAAGTGCGCCGAAAGCGCAAGAAAAGTGTACGTGCAATATTATCAACAACAGGGTTATAGAACATTCTCCTTTCTTGCCTCGATAATTGTCTATCTCCTTAAATCATCGTCACATTATTCAAAAAGCCAAGAACCTGATTTTATCTAGCGTAAAATAAAAAAAATCCTGGAGGGGGGGGGGGGGCTCGAGCCACCTCAACCACAGCTTGGATACGTGCTATTAACAATAACAGGGTTATAGAACATTCTCCATCTTGTCTCGATAATTATTTCTCCCAAATTATCATCACATTATTCAAGAAGCCAAAATCCTAATTTTATCTAGTGTAAACAGAAAAAATCCTGAAGGGGGGCTCGAGCCTCCTGATTCCTGATTTCCAGAAAAATTTCCTGAGGGAGGGGGGGAGCTCGAGCCATTAACAATAACAGGGGTATAAAACATGCTCCGTCTTGCCTCGATAATTATTTCTCTCTTTACATTATTTTCACATTATTTAAGAAGCCAAAAACCTAATTTTATCTAACGTAAACTGAAAAATTTCCTGGGGAGAGGGTCGAACCTCCCGTGTACCATCTTGGATACGTGCTATTGTCAATAACAGGGTTACGGAACATTCTCCGTCTTGCATCGATAATTATTTCTCTCCTTAAATTATTGTCACATTATTTTATTTCACAATGCAAGAAATCAAAAACCTCATTTTATCTAGAGTAAACCTAAAACTTTCGGGGGGGCTCGAGCCCCCTAAGCCCCCCCTCTGGATACGTGCCTGAGTTGGACCAAGTGGCTGGGTCAACTTTTGCAGGACGAGTACAGAGAGAGGGGAACTGTGGTTCATGGAGCTGCAATGGAATGTACCGCATATCGATTCAGAGCAAGAACAAAAAGACGACCATCGGACATTACCTGATTCTTGACACGGCGCCTCCAGGAGAGCATCTGGTGCGCCTGCGCTCTGTGGCGCTCGCGCAGCTCCTTGATGACGCGCCTCGCCTCGTCCAGCGTTGCCACGCACTCCTCCATGCTGGAAAGTAAGAAAAAGTTTTAGTTTCACCGACACGATCATTCAAACTAAAAGTTACGAGTGTTTGTAAATATATGCTTACAGGCCGAAATCAAGTGTTAGGTAATATTAAAACATATTCAAAATCTAATTATTGATAACAACTCGTTTGGACCAGTTTCCAAATTCCAATACTTAGGAGTAATATTAACAAGTGAAAATTATATTAAAGAAGAAATAAAAACTAGGCTTAATTAAGGAAATGCATGTTACTTCTCTCTTCATAAACTATTGTCTTCTCGTTTAATATCTAAGAAACTAAAAGTTAAAATATACAAGACAGTAATTTTGCCTGTAGTATTATATGGGTGTGAAACTTCGTCCCTTACATTGAAAGAGGAACATAAATTGAGAGTATTTGAAAATAAGATCCTTAGGAAACTCTTTGGACCTAAAAGGGATGAGGAGACAGGTGAGTGGAGAAGGTTACACAATTTGTATTCATGTCCAGATATTATTAGAATAATAAAATCAAGAAGACTTCTTGGTGGGCAAGGCATGTGGCACGAATGGGGGAGGAAAGAGGTGTTTACAGGATTCTTGTTGGGAAACCTGATGGTAAGAGACCTGTAGGAAGGCCAAGACGAAGATGGAGGGACAATGTTCAGATAGACCTAAAGGAAATCGATAGAGATGGAAAAGAGTATATAGATCTTGCTCAAGATAGAGACAGATGGAAGGCATGTGTTTAAGAAGGCTAGAGAGTTAATTAGTTAGTTTGTTTATCACGTGAATTTACAAAATAAACTAACTGACACTTACTTGACTAAAAACGTAACTCACTTACTCGAAAATGTAATTGCCGATCTCAATTGGTGGCGCACGCAGAGGGGGGCTGATGGGGCTACAGACTTGTTAGGAATTTTTTAGGAAATCTGCATTTTCAAATACAAGCAAAGAAGAACTCAGACTGGTGGAGTGGTTATCACAGGGCACTGCGACGCCAGGGGTCGGGTTCGAATCACAGCCTGGGTATGGGTGTATATTGTGAGTGTTCCTTCATCAATTTCACCGTATCATCACTCACCCTAATAGCCAAAAGTGACAGAAAAGTGACACTAAGTAACAAAAATCAAATCAAATCTAAAATATAATAAGGATTCATGTTGGGAAACCTGATGGTAACAGACCTGTAGTTAGGCCAAGACGAAGGTGGAGGGATAACATTGAGATGGGGGCCTCCCGGGTGGAGCAGTGGTAGCGTCGTCGCCTTGTAATCAAGGAGTCCCGGGTTCGATACTCGGTGGAGGCACAAGTTATTCGGATCCCATTTTAAACTGTAGGCCCAGTCCCGATTAGCCTTACTGTGCATAAAGTGGACTTTAAACACCAAATCAATCAATCAAACATTGAGATGGACCTAAAGGAAATCGGTTAAGGATGGAAAAGATTGGATTGATCTTGCCCAGGATAGGGACAGATGGAAGGCTTGTGTTGCTGCAGCCATAAACCTTCGTGTTTAAGAAGGCTACAGAGTTAGTTTAGTTAGTTAGTTACTTTCTTCTACGCCTAATACATCTAATATATTTTATGCCTGAATTGTAGCAGCCTCTTGTTATCCCACCCATCTGCAGCAAATCACATGTCCACCACCAGAAACTATTCACTGAAGACGAGAAAAGGAGTTGCTCTCTCGGAGCGTACGTAATGCTACAATGTAGAACTCGGGGTGGGAGAATTTATAAAATTTGGACCCCTAGGCTATCCTTTTGCCCTGCTGATATCATTATTATTATTATTATTATTATTATTATTAACAGCTTTTTGTCATGTTACTTCCACTAATTGCATGGTCTACAATAATAACACACGTAAACTTTAAACACATATAGACACTGCTGATAAAACATTACTTATTAAACTTAGTTTTAGTTTAAAAGCATCACTTTCAATATGCATTCCGCTACACAACACTAATACCGGACACACACTAGAGGAAAAGAAACCGGCATACATTACGGTAGCCACACTGGCCTCGAACTGAGGAACAAGGATGTTGATTTCAACTGTTGGCAGTCAAAATGTTTACATTCGTTTCTTCGAGGAACAATTGTTTACATTCGAGCACTGTTACGTGACCTAGTTCGCTACATCGCGAAGATGAAGATGAGTTATGATATGATGAAATAGATGAAAGGGCACTCACAAAGAACACCCATGCCCAGGATGGGATTCGAACCCGGGACCCCTGGTGTGGTAGCGTCCTGTGTTAACCACTCCGCATTGAGGTCGGCGAATGGTAGATGGAAACGAGAGAATTCATGAGGACCTGTGTGTGTGTATTTGCAGATATTGCCTATTTCGTTTTCTTATTCAGAATTTTTTTTTAATTCCCTCGTCCCCGCTCCTCAGGGCAAGTGATGGAAATATCATGAAAGGTAACGAGTGACAGGGATTTGGGAAGCACATCTTTGTTTGTTGTGGAATATAAGGAAAGGGGTTATGCCCAGCGGGGTGTGACTTGAATGACGTGAGCTGTGGTCTTCGTCAGGTCGGCGATGCGAGTGACATCTATTTTACACATGGTGTACATCAAATGGACTAAAGATAAACCCTGAAAAATCACTTTATATGCTAATTGGAACGAAACAATCGCAAAAAAATTCTATTGTTGAGCCAATTGAACTTGAAATTAATAATGAAAGCATTCCATGTAAAAATTCAGCAAAAAATCTTGGCTTGATTGTTAACAATACGTTGGACTGGACGGACCACATCAATGCACAATGTAAAAAAGCATATTTTATTCTGAGAAACCTCTACCGTTTCCAAGATCCACTACCTGCAGAATGTA